>NC_064630.1:806759985-807063015 GCF_023864275.1 Schistocerca cancellata
GACAGAATAAGCGGAGCGCCGTGGTCCCGTGGTTAGAGTGAGCAGCTGCGAAACGAGAGGTCCTTAATTCGAGTCTTCCCTCGAGTAAAAATTTTGCTTTATTTATTTTCGCAAGGTCCGTTCATTCATTGACGTCTCTGTTCACTGTAATAAGTTTAGTGACTGTGTTTTGCGACCGCGCCGCAAAACCGTGCCCTTAGTAGACGAAAGGACGTGCCTCTCCAATAGGAACCGAAAACATTTGATCGCAAGATCATAGGTCAACCGATTCCTCCACAGGAAAACACGTCTGATATATTCTATACGACACTGGTGTTGGCATGTGCGTCATATGACAGGAATATGTTGTCGACCCACCTAACTTGCACACCTGGCGAACGGGTAAAAAGATTCTTCTACCTTGCCCGATTTAGGTTTTCTTGTGGATGTGACAATCACTCCCAAAAAAGTGATGGAAACATAAGAGTTTGTCACATAAACTGTAACAAATGAATGCAACAGTTTCACAGTCGCACAGTTTTCCCTGTGCTCTGTCAAAACATACGATATTTTACGTTTTCAAATGTTTCCGTGTGTAGACCGTCAAATCCTGCATATGTCCAAGCCAATCTGAACATGTCCTGGAATTTTGGAGAGCGAAGTTGATTGTGTGTGAGTGCCTGAACTTTGATAATTGTCTGAAAATATAAAATTAAACTTTTCACTCGAGAAAATACTTGAACCAAGGACCTCTCGTTCCGCAGCTGCTCACGCTAACCACGGGACCACGGCGCTCGTAAGCTCAGATTCTCCTTGATGTTGCATACCTTGCGCATGGACTACTCAGTTTGTATATTTTGCTTATTTTTTTCATAGTTCCACACAACTTCTTCCTGTTTTCTCGATTGGTCTGTGTTCAGTTTTTCAAGGCATATCCCTGTGCCAACTTATAACTAAATCTGAGGGGGGTGCGATGGGGAGGTTCCCTTGTAAGTACCGCAATGCGCGCACGCAAGATGTCAAACACTCTTTGGAATACAGAAGAACTGCACAAAGTGGCACGATGGCGCGATTTCCAAATTGGCGGGGAAGGAGATCAACCGACACAACCTTAAACTAGCGAAATGGATGAAAATATAAAAGATTTATCCGCCCAAATACTAGGGAGGCAAAAGAATTCTTAGGAAAAGGTCAGGAGAAGTTAGAAAAGTTTAAGAGGAAATAAAGGATCTGGAGATGGTCAGGAAGCTTTAAAGGAAGAGATAGCAGTATCGAATGAGAAGTATAAAGGAGATAGCAAATCTTAACGGGAGAAGAGTCACTACGTAGACTGTGAAAGCTTCCTGGTGAGTTAGAAAAGATTAAGAGTCCCAATAAAAGTCGATGATTTTGTAGCTACAGGATTCGGTGATGAGATTAGTGCCGATAATGACCAAGTTACATAAAATTTGCAGCGTCTTATTAAAATTGTAGATTGTAAATAAGATAAAACTTAGAAAATTGTTGCTATAGTGAAAATTTCACTCTACAGTGAAGTGTGCGCTGATATGAAACTTCCTGTCACATTACAAATGTATGGCGGACAGAGACTCGATCTCGGGAACTTTGCCTTTTGCGGGCAAGCCCTCTACCAACTGAGCTACCCAAGCACGACTCATGCCCCGTCTTCACACCTTTCATTCCGCCAGTACCTCGTCTCCTACCTTCCAAAACGTTGTGGGAAAGACGAACCGGAGTAATCAGCTTGAATTACACTCCTGGAAATGGAAAAAAGAACACATTGACACCGGTGTGTCAGACCCACCATACTTGCTCCGGACACTGCGAGAGGGCTGTACAAGCAATGATCACACGCACGGCACAGCGGACACACCAGGAACCGCGGTGTTGGCCGTCGAATGGCGCTAGCTGCGCAGCATTTGTGCACCGCCGCCGTCAGTGTCAGCCAGTTTGCCGTGGCATACGGAGCTCCATCGCAGTCTTTAACACTGGTAACATGCCGCGACAGCGTGGACGTGAACCGTATGTGCAGTTGACGGACTTTGAGCGAGGGCGTATAGTGGGCATGCGGGAGGCCGGGTGGACGTACCGCCGAATTGCTCAACACGTGGGGCGTGAGGTCTCCACAGTACATCGATGTTGTCGCCAGTGGTCGGCGGAAGGTGCACGTGCCCGTCGACCTGGGACCGGACCGCAGCGACGCACGGATGCACGCCAAGACCGTAGGATCCTACGCAGTGCCGTAGGGGACCGCACCGCCACTTCCCAGCAAATTAGGGACACTTGCTCCTGGGGTATCAGCGAGGACCATTCGCAACCGTCTCGATGAAGCTGGGCTACGGTCCCGCACACCGTTAGGCCGTCTTCCGCTCACGCCCCAACATCGTGCAGCCCGCCTCCAGTGGTGTCGCGACAGGCGTGAATGGAGGGACGAATGGAGACGTGTCGTCTTCAGCGATGAGAGTCGCTTCTGCCTTGGTGCCAATGATGGTCGTATGCGTGTTTGGCGCCGTGCAGGTGAGCGCCACAATCAGGACTGCATACGACCGAGGCACACAGGGCCAACACCCGGCATCATGGTGTGGGGAGCGATCTCCTACACTGGCCGTACACCACTGGTGATCGTCGAGGGGACACTGAATAGTGCACGGTACATCCAAACCGTCATCGAACCCATCGTTCTACCATTCCTAGACCGGCAAGGGAACTTTCTGTTCCAACAGGATAATGCACGTCCGCATGTATCCCGTGCCACCCAACGTGCTCTAGAAGGTGTAAGTCAACTACCTTGGTCAGCAAGATCTCCGGATCTGTCCCCCATTGAGCATGTTTGGGACTGGATGAAGCGTCGTCTCACGCGGTCTGCACGTCCAGCACGAATGCTGGTCCAACTGAGGCGCCAGGTGGAAATGGCATGGCAAGCCGTTCCACAGGACTACATCCAGCATCTCTACGATCGTCTCCATGGGAGAATAGCAGCCTGCATTGCTGCGAAAGGTGGATATACACTGTACTAGTGCCGACATTGTGCATGCTCTGTTGCCTGTGTCTCTGTGCCTGTGGTTCTGTCAGTGTGATCATGTGATGTATCTGACCCCAGGAATGTGTCAATAAAGTTTCCCCTTCCTGGGACAATGAATTCACGGTGTTCTTATTTCAATTTCCTGGAGTGTAGAAAGAAGAAGCGCGTTGTCTAGGAGTCCTGCGTGCTCGGGTCGCTAGACAAACATTCAAACAAATCGTATTAATGAGTTTTATTGCAGAATGAAAAGATATAATACTGAACTTTAGCAATTACACTGAAGTGTCTCAAGCAAAGTGCGACATACAAAATAATAAATCTTCTTTAGTGTAAACAATTCGAAGTATGTGATACATAGACATTCCAAGCAAAGTAATTAGAGTTGACGCTGCTATAGAACCTGCTACTCTTGAAGCTGCTATTGAACTGGGTCGTCACCAGTCGGTCGCGGCGCTTATGTCCTCTTCACATAGGGGCTACTTCTGTTGAATTGTCGTCCTGGATAGGGGTCGGTCAGCGGGAAATGGTGAGAGGAGCAGCAGAGAGAAGGGGATAGGGTGACGAACTTTCTATCGTGTGAGTCATCCTCGATGGCCGTCTGGCTGAACTGTGGTGAAATTAAGTGCCATGTAAAAATCAGTATCCCAGTTCACACCTCACATAAAGTCTGAGCTCTGTGATGACACGTTCCTGTCTGAAGCGTCTCCGGGCCCGAGGATTACATTGCAGGGCGCCACGCTATTGAACCACATCAGACGGCCGGCCGTAGTGGCCGAGTGGTTCTAGGCGCTATAGTCTGTAGCCGCGCAACCGCTACGGTCGCAGGTTCGAATACTGCCTCGGGCATGGATGTGTGTGATGTCCTTAGGTTAGTTAGGTTTAAGTAGTTCTAAGTTCTAGGGGACTGATGACCACAGATGTTAAGTCCCATAGTGCTCAGAGCCATCTGAACCATTTGAACCACATTATACTATTCAAGCACTTAAAGTGAGTAAAACAATTAAAGAAGAGAAAGCGATTGTAACGTTGTTGCTTCAATTTGTGGTGTAAGCGGTGCTGATAGACAATAAAAGCGGGTTAAAAGCTGTGAGATGTCTGGGGAAGTTAACCTTGCATTACTGAGCAACTGTTTCACCAGGTATCCAGTCTAGCTTACCAAATTCCCAACGAGACTAACATTAATTATAATCTTTTAATAGTCATACGACAACAGGTGATATATGTATATATATATATATATATATATATATATATATATATATATATATATATAAGAGAATTAAAATATAAAGAAATAAATCAGTTTATATCTGAAAATTTATTTCAACATTGATCATTGAGATTTCAGCATATTAAACTTGAGTCGTAACTAAGCTGGTGCCTTATTTAGGATTGTGAAAATGTGAGATTGTAATCTTACGAAACACATCAAATATGGAGCCAAGATTGGGAGACTGCATACAACACTGAATTCATAAAATAACACACGAAGAACGTTGAAACATATGCAAGAGGAAATTAGCCACAACCAACCGATTCAATTTTCACCCAAAGAAGTTACGTTCGTAGCACAATCCTGTCCGTCATGTAATTACCAGACACTGGTATACTAAATTCATACTAACTCTCTGTGAAATCTTCCTGAAAAGAATAGCTGCGGGCTACTTTGATGATTACACCACATGCTTCACGTGGTCAACTTGGTTTACACAGAGTGTAACTCCACAATAAATTTGTTAGTTAAAATAAATTAGATCGAAAAGCAATTTACAAAAGAAAAACCTCGAACGCATTACTATCGTCTTACTATTAACCTAATGGGTGAAACAATTGTATAAGCACGTGGTACTGGTCTCACAAAGTACACCCCACGTGGGTTGAACATAAAGAAAAGTTGGTATATTGAAAAATATTGTCAAGACGAGACGTTATAATCTCACGCACATTCGCATTGAAGATTGATGATGCTAGTTAGAGTTACTGATCAACACGTGGTTCCACTTTACTCATAAAGTAGTGACAAAGTAACTACTGGAAGATATTCTGAAATTCACACGCGAAATACACTGCGTTGAAATTTAAGATAGCATTAGATATTTTAGAGCTAAACCTGAAATAAAGGTGATTAAATTTTCAGTTAGGCTGAACTTAAGAAATCCATTGTCCTACGGACTTAGCAGAGACGCGCTTAGCCGGAGATCTTACCACTTCAGACGCTCGCCACGGACAGACTGACCTGGTCCCTTCCTGAGGGTGGCTCACAAATACAAACGGGAGTGGCCAGAGGAGCAGCTTCCTATACCAACATGACAAGGGACGGACAGGACCATACTAAGGATAGAAACCTCTTTGCTTTTAGAAAGCGTAGCTACCTGTTCCGACGTTGGTCCTACAGTTCTCTAGCAGACAGGCTTGTCTGCTACCCTCAGGCATGCAACTAGAAATACATTTGCTCATTCATCTTCTCACACAGAAGGGAAGGGGGATGACAGTATCTTATCATATACAGTATATAAAAGAAAGCGGATGTAGGTTCTGTATGAGACTGTGTGACATGAATTACATATAAACTGTGTTTTAAAGTGTAGTAGTGTGACAGATCGTTCTTGTTTATGTGTAAAAGTAACACGTTCCACTACTCAGTCTCCTCCCAGATAGTCAGAAACGCCACAGTAAATTTAGAAGAGGAATTTATGCCGTAAATGACAACAGATTTAAGAAATTAACATGAAAGGAATCCAGCAGAGACCTTTCACGATGTCAAGAAGAAAGAAAGGTAGAGGGAATGAGTGGACGAGATTGGGAAACACAAATTACTATCAAACAGCAAAACAATGGTGAAAGTAGTGAGAAGATGTTACCAGTAATGGTAAAAAATAAGGAAACCAGACAATGCTAGACATAAGTGGTCGTCGTTCAAAATGTTGTCATTCTTGGTCTGCACTTGACGAAGGCCTCCTTCATTCTGGCATAAGTCGACACTGACGTTCTTGTCTTGGCATATATGATGTCATCAATTGGACTCCACTGACGTCCTCTGATTTGTCTGGCACAGCAGACTCTGTTGATGTGACGTCTTGTTTCCCACCGCTGAGCTGGACTCCGCACCAGGCTGGAATTACTGGTACTGGTCAGGAACTGAGGATTCGAGACTGTCGGCCGCTGTGACCGAGCGGTTCTAGGCGCTTCAGTCCGGAACCGCGCTGCTGCTGCTGTCGCAGGTTCGAATCCTGCCTCGTTCATGGATGTGTGTCCTTAGGTTAGTTAGGTTTAAGCAGTTCTAAGTCTAGGGGACTGATGACCTCACATGTTAAGTCCCATACTGCTTAGAGCCATTTGAACCATTGGAGCCATTTGATTCGAGACTCCTGGTACTTCCTGAGAACGTATTGTGCTCTGTGCCATCGTTTCTTTGCGCTGTCTCCTGTGACGCTGGGTGTGCAATGTTGTTGTTGTAGTGGTCTTCAGTCCTGAGACTGGTTTGATGCCGCTCTCCATGCTACTCTGTCCTGTGCAAGGTTCTTCATCTGCCAGTACCTACTGCTACGTACATCCTTCTGAATCTGCTTGGTGTATTCATCTCTTGGTCTCCCTCTACGACTTTTACCCTCCACGCTGTCCTCTAATGCCAAATTGGTGATCCCTTGATGCCTCAGAACATGTTCTACCAACCGATCCCTTCTTCTAGTCAAGTTGTGCCACAAACTCCTCTTCTCCTCAATCCTATTCAGTACCTCCTCATTAGTTATATGATCTACCCATCTAATCTTCAACATTCTTCTGTAGCACCACATTTCGAAAGCTTCTATTCTCTTCTTGTCTAAATTATTTATTGTCTACGTTTGACTTCCATACATGGCTACACTCCATACAAATACTTTCAGAAACGACTTCATTACATTTAAATCTATACTCGATGTTAACAAATTTCTCTTCTTCAGAAACACGTTCCTTCCCATTGCCAGTCTACATTTTATATCCTCTCTACTTCGACCATCAACAGTTATTTTTCTCCCCAAATAGCAGAACTCCTTTACTACTTTAAGTGTCTCATTTCCTAATGTAATACCCTCAGCATCACCCGACTTAATTTGACCACATTCCATTATCCTCGTTTTGCTTTTGTTGATGTTCATCTTATATCGTCCTTTCAAGACACTGTCCATTCCGTGCAACTGCTCTTCTAAGTCCTTCGCCGTCTCTGACAGAATCACAATGTTATCGGCGAACCTCAAAGTTCCTTCACTGCTTGCTCGATATAGAGTTTGAATAACATCGGGGAGAGGCTACAAGCCTGTCTCACTCCCTTCCCAACCACTGCTTCCCTTTCATGCCCCTCAACTCCTATAACTGCCATTTGGTTTCTATACAAATTGTAAATAGCCTTTCGCTCCCTATATTTTACTACTGCCACCTTCAGAATTTGAAAGAGAGTATGCCAGTCAACATTGCCAGTCAAAAGCTTTCTCTAAGTCAGCAAATGCCAGAAACGTAGGCCTGCCTTTCCTTAATCAAGCCTCTATGATAAGTCGTAGGGTAAGTATTGCCTCACGTGTTTCAATATTTCTACGGAATCCAAACTGGTCCTACCCTAGGTCGGCTTCTACTAGTTTTTCCATTCGTCTGTAAAGAATTCGCGTTAGTATTTTGCAACCGTGACTTATTAAACTGATAGTTCGGTAATTTTCCCATCTGTCAACACCTGCTTTCTGTGGGATTGGAATTATATTCTTCTTGAAGGCTGAGGGTATTTCGCCTGTGTCATACATCTTGCTCACCAGGTGGTAGAGTTTTGTCACGACTGGCTCTCCCAAGGCCGTCAGTAGTTCTAATGGAATGTTGTCTACTCCCGGGGCCTTGTTTCGACTCAGGTCTTTCGGTGCTCCGTCAAACTCTTCACGCAGTATCATATCTCCCATTTCATCTACATCTACATCCTCTTCCATTTCCATAAAATTGTCCTCAAGTACATCGCCCTTGTATAGATCCTCTATATACTCCTTTCACCTTTCTCCTTTCCCTTCTTTGCTTAGAGCTGGGTTTCCATCTGAGCTCTTAATATTCTTACAAGTGGTTCTCTTTTCCCCAAATGTCTCTTTAATTTTCCTGTAGGCAGTATCTATCTTACCCCTAGTGAGATAAGCCTCTACATCCTTACATTTGTCCTCTAGCCATACCTGCTTAGCCATTTTGCACTTCCTGTCCATCTCATTTTTGAGACGTTTGTATTCCTTTTTGCCTGCTTCATTTACTGCATTTTTATATTTTCTCCTTTCATCATTTAAATTCAACATTTCTGCTGTTACCCAAGGATTTCTACTAGCCCTCGTCTTTTTACCTACTTGATCCTCTGCTGCCTTCACTCAAAGCTACCCATTCTTCTTCTACCGTATTTCTTTTCCCCCATTCCTGCCATTTGTTCCCTTACGCTCTCCCTGAAACTCTGTACAACCTCTGGTTTAGTCAGTTTATCCAGGTCCCATCTCCTTAAATAACCACCTTTTAGCAGTTGCTTCAGTTTTAATCTACAGCACATAACCAATAGATTGTGGCCAGAGTCCACATCTGCCCCTGGAAATGCCTTACAATTTAAAACCTGGTTCCTAAATCTCTGTCTTACCATTATATAATCTATCTGAAATCTGTCAGTATCTCCAGGCTTCTTCCATGTATACAACCTTCTTTTATGATTCTTGAACCAAGTAATAGCTATGATTATGTTGTGCTCTGTGCAAAATTCTACCAGGCGGCTTCCTCTTTCATTTCTTAGCCCCAATCCATATTCACCTACTACCTTGCTTTCTCTCCCTTTTCCTACACTCGAATTCCAGTCACCTATGACTATTAAATTTTCGTCTCCCTTCACTATATGATTAATTTCTTTTATTTCGTCATACATTTCTTCAATTTTTTCGTCATCTGCAAAGCTATTTGGCATATAAACGTGTACTACTGTAGTAGGCGTGGGCTTCGTGTCTATCTTGGCCACAATAATGCGTTCACTGTGCTGTTTGTAGTAGCTTACCCGCATTCCTATTTTTTTTATTCATTATTAAACCTACTCCTTCATTACCCCTATTTGACTTTGTATTTATAACCCTGTATTCGCCTGACCAAAAGTCTTGTTCCTCCTGCCACCGAACTTCGCTAATTCCCACTATATCTAACTTTAACCTATCCATTTCCCGTTTTAAATTTTCTAACCTACCTGCCCGATTAAAGGATCTGACATTCCACGCTTCGATCCGTAGAACGCCTGTTTTCTGTCTCCTGATAAGGACGGCCTTTTGAGTAGTCCCCGTCCGGAGATCCGATTGGGGGACTATTTTACCTCCGGAATATTTTACCCAAGAGGACCCCATCATCATTAACCATACAGTAAAGCTGCATGCCCTCGGGAAAAATTACGGGTGTAGTTTCCCCTTGCTTTCAACCGTACGCAGTACCAGCACAGCAAGGATGTTTTGGTTAGTGTTACAAGGCCAGATCAGTCAATCATCCAGACTGTTGCCACTGCAACTACTGAAAAGGCTGCTGCCCCTCTTCAGGAACCACGCGTTTGTCTGGCCTCTCAACAGATACCCTTCCGTTGTGGTTGCACCTACGGTACGGCTATCTGTATCGCTGAGGCACGCAAGCCTCCCCACCAACGGCAAGGTCCATGGTTCATGGGGGAAGAGCTGCAGTGATGCAGCGCTATTTGCCGTTACCGAGCTGCACGCTCTCTTCATCTCTGAAGACTGGGATTCTTTTATAGTTCAGGAGAATGCGAGGTGTGTTCAAAAAGTAAGGGGTAACTTCGTAAATTCACAAGTTGTATTGGTCCGATTCACGCGATTGTTCCTTTTTTGTATTGGTGAACTTAACTGAAACGTATTTGTACATTGTTAGCCATACCGGAAGCTCATTCTGTCATTGGCTGTCACTTGCTTGCTTACGAGTGGCGATTATTGTTTTGTTTTAAAAATTGGTAGTAGAATTTGCCTTAGCATCCACATTGACCAGATATGGCCAAGTTTTACTTTACTATTTCCGCATTGCTGAAAGAACTAAGTGCTATCCGAAAGCTCGAGTTCCAAAAGTGTTTCTACGGTTGGAAGAAACTCTGGCATAAGTGCATAGTATTTATTGGGGACTACTTTGGAGGAGGCAACGGCCTTGCCGCAGTGGATACACCGGTTCCAGTCAGATCACGGCAGTTAAGCGTTCTCGGGCGTGGCCTGCTCTTGAATGGGTGACCATACGCTCCGCCATGCGCTGTTGCCATTTTTCGGGGTGCACTCAGCCTCGTGACGCCAACTGCGGTGCTACTCGACCGAATAGTAGCGGCTCCGGGCAGTGAAAACCATCATAACGATCATCTTCAACTGAGTATTACACGGCGGTCGGGTGGTCACGATGGGACACTTGTGGCCTTAAAACGGAGTGCTTTACTTCGAAGGACATGACATTAATGTAAACAAATAAATAAAATTAGTACCAAAAAATGAAAATTCGCGATACTTTTTGGACACATCTTGTAAGTGTCCAATAGTCTGTTCAGGAACGCACTTGCTTCTGTTTCACGTATAACGTCATAAAAAATACGACCTCTTAAACTGTCTGCCTCTGCATCAACCTAGAACCTTTGATCAAGGCACTCTCTCGCTACATGTCCAAGTATTCCCGTCCGTTTAGACGGCCGACGTGACCGAGCGGTTCTAGGCGCTACAGTGTGGCACCACGCGACCGCTACGGTCGCAGGTTCGAATCTTGCCTCGGGCATGGATGTGTGTGATGTCCTTAGGTTGGTTAGGTTTAAGTAGTTCTAAGTTCTAGGGGACTGATGACCTCAGAAGTTAAGTCCCATAGTGCTCAGAGCCATTTGAACCATATTCCCGTTTAACCACCATAGCATTTCAGGTTGCTTTTATTTTGTATCGATGGGCAAAATTTCGGTAATGTAGGTGTTCCCTGAGCAAGTGTGTCAACACCTACAAAGGAGTTAATTGACTCATTCGCACATGTTCCCTAACATCTGGTAGAACACTATACAGTACGTTCGTAAGGTCATGTTGGAGTAATGAACGCTTGTTGTAGCTAACAGAAACGAAGCAATAGGTTCAAAGTTTTCTGTAGTTTGATGTTCAATGGCATGAGCGCGGAAATGATGGACGCAGCATAACTTATCGTGTAGTAGCAGCAGGTCAGGACTCGTCAGTCGAGCTGTTGCAATGCAGAGGAAAGTTTATTCTGTGGCTTGCTAAATTCGAATCCATGATCAGTGTCCAACGCAAATGTTGTCGGGTATACAACGAAGAGCCACCACAGAGAAATAACAGCAGTTGGTTGGATAAGTAGTTAAAGGATACTGGCAGTTGACAAATCCCATTCTGGTAGGTCTTCAGTAAGTGAGGTGTCTGTGGAAACTATACGGGATAGCTACCTAAGGAGTTCCAAAAAATCGCTGCGTGCATGTGCTCGAAAATTATGCATTAAAATACACTCCTGGAAATTGAAATAAGAACACCGTGAATTCATTGTCCCAGGAAGGGGAAACTTTATTGACACATTCCTGGGGTCAGATACATCACATGATCACACTGACAGAACCACAGGCACATAGACACAGGCAACAGAGCATGCACAATGTCGGCACTAGTACAGTGTATATCCACCTTTCGCAGCAATGCAGGCTGCTATTCTCCCATGGAGACGATCGTAGAGATGCTGGATGCTTGCCATGCCATTTCCACCTGGCGCCTCACTTGGACCAGCGTTCGTGCTGGACGTGCAGACCGCGTGAGACGACGCTTCATCCAGTCCCAAACATGCTCAATGGGGGACAGATCCGGAGATCTTGCTGGCCAGGGTAGTTGACTTACACCTTCTAGAGCACGTTGGGTGGCACGGGATACATGCGGACGTGCATTGTCCTGTTGGAACAGCAAGATCCCTTGCCGGTCTAGGAATGGTAGAACGATGGGTTCGATGACGGTTTGGATGTACCGTGGACTATTCAGTGTCCCCTCGACGATCACCAGTGGTGTACGGCCAGTGTAGGAGATCGCTCCCCACACCATGATGCCGGGTGTTGGCCCTGTGTGCCTCGGTCGTATGCAGTCCTGATTGTGGCGCTCACCTGCACGGCGCCAAACACTCATACGACCATCATTGGCACCAAGGCAGAAGCGACTCTCATCGCTGAAGACGACACGTCTCCATTCGTCCCTCCATTCACGCCTGTCGCGACACCACTGGAGGCGGGCTGCACGATGATGGGGCATGAGCGGAAGACGGCCTAACGGTGTGCGGGACCGTAGAACAGCTTCATGGAGACGGTTGCGAATGGTCGTCGCCGATACCCCAGGAGCAACAGTATCCCTAATTTGCTGGGAAGTGGCGGTGCGGTCCCCTACGGCACTGCGTAGGATCCTACGGTCTTGGCGTGCATCCGTGCGTCGCTGCGGTCCGGTCCCAGGTCGACGGGCACGTGCACCTTCCGCCGACCACTGGCGACAACATCGATGTACTGTGTGCCTCGGTCGTATGCAGTCCTGATTGTGGCGCTCACCTGCACGGCGCCAAACACGCATACGACCATCATTGGCACCAAGGCAGAAGCGACTCTCATCGCTGAAGACGACACGTCTCCATTCGTCCCTCCATTCACGCCTGTCGCGACACCACTGGAGGCGGGCTGCACGATGTTGGGGCGTGAGCGGAAGACGGCCTAACGGTGTGCGGGACCGTAGCCCAGATTCATGGAGACGGTTGCGAATGGTCGTCGCCGATACCCCAGGAGCAACAGTGTCCCTAATTTGCTGGGAAGTGGCGGTGCGGTCCCCTACGGCACTGCGTAGGATCCTACGGTCTTGGCGTGCATCCGTGCGTCGCTGCGGTCCGGTCCCAGGTCGACGGGCACGTGCACCTTCCGCCGACCACTGGCGACAACATCGATGTACTGTGGAGACCTCACGCCCCACGTGTTCAGCAATTCGGTGGTACGTCCACCCGGCCTCCCGCATGCCCACTTTTTTTTTTTTTTTTTTTTGCAGCTTTCCCAAAACCGATTTAACAAAATTTTTACAAAAATAAATTTTGAAATAGAAGAAGGAAATACAAGGAATAGTTTAGACTGAAGAGGAGAAAAGACGATAGGAAAGGAAGAGATGATAGTCCCACCACTGTGTTAAAGACTGCGATGGAGGTCCGAATGCCACGGCAAACTGGCTGACACTGACGGCGGCGGTGCACAAATGCTGCGCAGCTAGCGCCATTCGACGGCCAACACCGCAGTTCCTGGTGTGTCCGCTGTGCCGTGCGTGTGATCATTGCTTGTACAGCCCTCTCGCAGTGTCCGGAGCAAGTATGGTGGGTCTGACACACCGGTGTCAATGTGTTCTTTTTTCCATTTCCAGGAGTGTAGATACAGTCAATGATGTTTTAAAGGAACGTCTCCATTTCTTGGGTTAGAAATTGCAGTTGCTACACGCTATCATACTGTTTGTAGATCCAAACGATTCCAATTGTTACATACATAATGAGATCGACTATGATTAACGATTTATGAAGAAGATTGTGTTTAGCGTTGAGACAAAATTCCGTGTCTATGCTCATGTTCATCGCTGTAACGTCCGAATATACAAACAAACACCGTTCGATCAGGTCTTGAAGGCCCAACGGCGCCGACCAGCCGCCGTGTCGTCCTCACCCCGAGGCGTCACCGGATGAGGATACTGACGGGCACTTCGTCAGCACACCGCTCTCCCGGCCGTTGGCAATTGTCGTGTCCGGTACCGCTACTCGTACTTCTCAATCAAGTAGCTCCTCAATTGGCCTCATAAGGGCTGAATGGACCCTGCTTGCCAACAGCACTCGGCTAACCTGAACTGTGACCCATCCAAGTGATAGGCCACAATACGGGCTTCTCAAAATTCTCGTGCCTATATTGAGTACGAATGTATAACCCCTAAGGTGATAGTTATATGCCCATTTTGAGTTCGTGCTTGGGTAGCTCAGTTCGTAGAGTGCTTGCTCACAAAAGTCAAAGGTCCCGACTTCGTGTTTTGGTCCAACACACAGCTTTGATTTGCCAAGAGTCAGCCTCCTTAGCTGAGTAGTCAGCGGGCCTGACAGCCATGCAGCGGGCCTGGGTTCGATTTCCAACCGGGACGGAGATTTTCTGTGGTCGCAGATTGGGTGTTTTGTCGTTCTCATCATCATATCACCATCATTGACACGCAAGTTACCTAACATGGCGTCACCAGCAACGACTTGCAAGTTGGTGCCCTAAATTCGCACGTGTGGACTCCTGGCCATCTGTGTCATCTGCCAGGAAGTTTCAACTACCTTCACATTTTACTGTTCTTCCCACACACGTGTAAAGACATTTGGTATATCAGAATCCTGACTTCGTGTTTCGGTCAGCACACAGCTTTAATCTCCCAAGAGTCAGCCTCCTTAGCTGAGTAGTCAACGCGCCTGACTGTCATGCATCGGGCCTGGGTTCGATTTTCGAACGGAACGGAGGTTTTCTATGGTCAGAGGTTGGCTGTAGGGACCGAAAAACCGCATCTTTCCCGGTGCATGCAGTCTTTCCACACTACGCAAACAATATTCGAAAGTTTCCGCATAAAAAATTTCCTCGGCGGTGCCTAGAAAGGAGTAGTTTCAGTTCACAGTCACCACGGTCCACGGACCTAAAGCTGTTAAACATTTGCTTTTAGGGTTAGGTGAAGCAACCTGTGTACAGGAACATATCAACGACATTAATCATTTAAAACAGAGAATCACAGACACAATTCACTCTGGTACACCAAATGTCTTTTCACGTGTGTGGGAAGATCTGGAATGTGGTTTGACGTGGATAGGGCAACAAACGGAAGCCACATCTGTGATGAACAGGTATGCATAATTGGACATTTTCTTTTTCACTTTTTCATCTTATTTCATTCCTTCTCTGTGGTAGGGTTGGCGATTATCGCTGAAGCCACTGGCTTTCGGTATTGTCGTTTCACAATGCCAGTTTAACCTGACTATTACAATCGCTCAAAATAACCGGTTTCTGGAATAACTGATTTTCGTTTTTTTTAGTTAGGTTTGTAAAAAAATGTGGAAATCGAACGAAGACTGAAAAATTTTGAGTCAGTTTCAAGAAACATAGAATCAAAATATTAAATTGAAAAGACAAATAAAAGAAAACTTAGTCCACCTACCGTTCGTTGCTTTTCTCGAGAAGAGACACGTGGTTGAATACTACCAAAAAAATTACCAGTTTTCTCCTATTGATTCCAATTTTCTGAAACTCTTCCCAAAAATCATGTCGTAATCGAGGATCATACCACTATTTGGGTAATTACGAATCGTCAGTGGTACAGGATGAAAAGTGACGTCGAAGAAGTTTATTTTTCGTGTTAATTTGTACGGTTTCAAAGGCTACAGTCAGACAGAGGCGTATTGTGTACACACATGAAGCAGATCAGCTGCCTTCCATTTTTATCGGAAACTCTGACTGAATTGTTAAGTTTCAAGTTCTCGCCTCATGTGATATCGCAAGTTTCTTGTGGCTCTTCTCATTTTTAATATTTTAAAGCAAATAGAGCAATGTACTTCATTAATACCGCACTTCGTGAAATATTCCAGACTACGGAGGGTGTCATTCTGTAATACAGTTGATATCCGACGACGACAGTGGGGAATTACCGTATGGATAAAATGGGGGCAAGTCTTACATACTACATGTATACGCAGTTCCATCTAATACGCCGTGCAACACAGTAAAAGGTACGCTGTTGTCTCAGCAACGCTGCACTAATTCTTAAGCCATGAGTTTGTTGCTCATTTCTGTCGACACTGTTATCAAACCATCACTGATCGCTTTCCCTATTTTCGATTATAACGCAATATTTCAACGCAATGGGAATTTTAAGAATAAAATTCACTCGCTTTATAAAAAAGGTTCATTTAAAAACCAAATTTTAGCACTGCTGCTATGACCAATTAATATTCCGGCCTTTTACTCGGTTATTTACAAAAATTAAAAACAGCTGTTGTAACTGGGGCCAAAGAAATCCCGAAAAATACCAGCCATTCAGAAACAAAATACCGGTACATCGGGTGACCAAAAAGTCAGTATAAATTTGAAAACTGAATAAATCACGGAATAATGTAGATGTTGTTGTTGTTGTGGTCTTCAGTCCTGAGACTGGTTTGACGTAGCTCTCCCATGCTACTCTATCCTGTGCAAGCTGCTTCATTTCCCAGTACCTACTGCAACCTACATCCTTCTGAATCTGCTTAGTGTATTCATCTCTTGGTCTCCCTCTACGATTTTTACCCTCCACGCTGCCCTCCAGTACTAAATTGGTGATCCCTTGATGCCTCAGAACATGTCCTACCAACCGATCCCTTCTTCTGGTCAAGTTGTGCCACAAACTTCTCTTCTCCCCAATCCTATTCACTACTTCCTCATTATTCATGTGATCTAATCTAATCTTCAGCATTCTTCTGTAGCACCACATTTCGAAAGCTTCTATTCTCTTCTTGTCCAAACTATTTATCGTCCATGTTTCACTTCCATACATGGCTACACTCCATACAAATACTTTCAGAAACGACTTCACTTAAAACTATACTCGATGTTAACAAATTTCTCTTCTTCAGAAACGCTTTCCTTGCCATTGCCAGTCTACATTTTATATCCTCCATTTTATGTAGATAGAGAGGTACAAATTGACACATATGCATGGAATGACATGGGGTTTTATTAGAACCAAAAAATATACAAACGTTCAAACACTGTCCGACAGATGGCGCTTCATCTGATCAGAATAGCAATAAGTAGCATTACAAAGTAAGACAAAGCAAAGATGATGCTCTTTACAGGAAATGTTCAATATGTCCACCATCGTTCCTCGACAGTAGCTGTAGTCAAGGAATAATGTTGTGAACAGCACTGTAAAGCATGTCCGGAGTGATGGTGAGGCATTGTCGTCGGATGTTGTCTTACAGCACCCCTAGATATGTCGGTCGATCACGATACACTTGCGACTTCAGGTAACCGCAAAGCTAATAATCGCACAGCCTG
Source organism: Schistocerca cancellata (assembly GCF_023864275.1). Lineage (NCBI taxonomy): Eukaryota > Metazoa > Arthropoda > Insecta > Orthoptera > Acrididae > Schistocerca > Schistocerca cancellata. Next base: position 806,777,055 of record NC_064630.1, read on the forward strand.
AGGTCTGGGGACCAGGGAGGCCAACCATGAAGAAAGTGGCGGCTGAGCACACGATCATCACCAAACGACGCGCGGAAAAGATCTTTCACGCATCTAGCAATATGGGGTGTCTTGTTTTTTGTTCTAATAAAACACAATGTCATTCCAAGCATGTGTGTCAATTTTTACCTCTCTATCTACATTATTCTGTAGTTTATTAAGTTCTCTAATTTATACTGACTTTCTGATCACCCGGTACGTTTTTAACCGATCAGTTTTTGCCATCCCTGCCCTGTGACATTAAAAGTGCACGTTGACTTTATGGTGGCACTGTATAATCTTCTTTCAGTGTTGGTAACGTCCCATTGTAAAGGGCTGCTCGTCTGTGCGCCCAACCACGCCAGGCGCAGTAGAGTGCTCCTGGATGGCTTCGTCACGACAGGAAGAGCCTTCCGCAGCCGGGTTGTTATTTTGCGCCGGCAGGCTTTCTCCTCCCTAATCGACGCCGGCAGGGCTGGGCCCGCCCCGCCCCCGCCCCTGCTCAGCTGAGACACGCGACACGTGGGCGGCACGCATTCGCGACTCTGGCGCCGCGTGCCAGGAAGCGGCGGCTCTGCAGGCGCGAGGCTGGCCTTCCGCCGCCACACGCGGCCCTCCCCACCCCTCCAACCCTGCGCTAATCACGGCCGCATTGTCGCCGCTGTCCCGCCAGGCGCCGAGCCGTGGGAACAGGGTCCGACCGTGGCACTCTCCCACGACCCCGTCTGACGTCTGTAGGAGATACACTCCATGACGCACACAGGAAAGCAGCTGAGTGCACCTCCGTCATAGTTATTAATATTTTCAGTTGTGTTTCCGTTGTCAGCTCGATACAGGGTGATTCAAAAAGAAAACCACAACTTTAAAAATGTGTATTTAATGAAAGAAACATAATATAATCTTCTGTTATACATCATTACAAAGAGTATTTAAAAAGGTTTTTTTTTTCACTCAAAAACAAGTTCAGAGATGTTAAATATGGCCCCCTCCAGACACTCGAGCAATATCAACTCCATACTCCAACTCGTTCCACACTCTCTGTAGCATATCAGGCGTAACAGTTCGGATAGCTGCTGTTATTTCTCGTTTCAAATCATCAATGGTGGTTGGGAGAGGTGGCCGAAACAGCCATTCAGAACCAAAATACCGGTATACCGGGTGATCAAATAGTCAGTATGAATTTGAAAACTGAATAAATCGCGGAATAATGTAGATGTTGTTGTTGTTGTGGTCTTCAGTCCTGAGAATAAGAAAATATCGCAGGGGGTAAGATCAGGGCTTCTTGGAGGCCAGTGATGAAGTGCTCTGTCACGGGCTGCCTGGCGGCCGATCCATCGCCTCGGGTAGTTGACGTTCAGGTAGTGCTTGAACCAATTTCAGACGATAAGGTTTCATAACTAACCTTTTTCGTAGGACTCTCCATATAGTTGATTGTGGAATCTGCAGCTCTCTGCTAGCTCTGCGAGTCGATTTTCCTGGGCTGCGAACAAATGCTTGCTGGATGCGTGCTACATTTTCATCACTCGTTCTCGGCCGTCCAGAACTTATCCCTTTGCACAAACACCCATTCTCTGTAAACTGTTTACACCAACGTTTAATACACCACCTATCAAGAGGTTTAACACCATACTTCGTTCGAAATGCACGCTGAGCAACTGTCGTCGATTCACTTCTGCCGTACTCAATAACACGCTTTCTGTAGAGCGGTCGCCATCTTAGCATCAACTGACGCTGACGCCTAGTCAACAGCGCCTCAAGCGAACAAATGTACAACTAAATGAAACAGATAGATAGTGCTTAGCTCTGCCTTTTGTCGTTGCAGAGTTTTAAATTCCTAACGTTGTGGTATTCTTTTTGATTCTCCCTGTATATCATCACTTCTGGATAACAGTCGCGCACAGAGTAATGGCACATTACACAGGGTGCATCACCTACAACTTGCACCGCCAATATTGCGGAAATGGAAAGTGCAGTTGCTGTGCAATTTTCACAGAATGGATTAGTAGTCAGTGACTCACATTGATACTCGAGGAACAAATACACTACTGCCCATTAAAATTGCTACACCACGAATATGACGTGCTACAGACGCGAAATTTAACCGACAGGAAGAAGATGCTGTGATATCCAAATGATTAGCTTTCCAGAGCATTCACACAAGGTTAGCGCCGGTGGCGACACCTACAATCTGCTGACACGAGGAAAGTTTCCAACCGATTTCTCATACACAAACAGCAGTTGACCGGCGTTGCCTGGTGAAACGTTGTTGTGATGCCTCATGTGTGGAGGAGAAATGCGTACCATCACGTTTCCGACTTTGATAAAGGTCGGATTGTAGCTTATCGCGATTGCGGTTTATCGTATCGCGACATTGCTGCCCGCGTTGGTCGAGATCCAATGACTGTTAGCAGAATATGGAATCGGTGGGTTCAGGAGGGTAATACGGAACAATGTGGTGGATCCCAACGGCCTCGTATCACTAACAGTCGAGATGACAGGCATCTTATCCGCATGGCTGTAGCGGATCGTGCAGCCACGTCTCGATCCCTGAGTCAACATATGGTGACGTTTGCAAGACAACAACCATCTGCACGAACAGCTCGACGACGTTTGTAGCAGCATGGACTATCAGCTCGGAGACCATGGCTGCGGTTACCCCTGCATCACAGACAGGAGCGCCTGCGATGGTGTACTCAACGACGAACCTGGGTGCACGAATGGCTAAACGTCATTTTTTCGGATGAATCTAGGTTCTGTTTACAGCATCATAATGGTCGCATCCGTGTTTGGCGACATCGCTGTGAACAGACATTGGAAGCGTGTATTCGCCACCGCCATACTGGCGTACCACCCGGCGTGATGCTATGGGGTGCCATTGGTTACACGTCTCGGTCACCTCTTGTTCTCACTGACGGCACTTTGAACAGTGGACGTTACATTTCAGATGTGTTACGACCTGTGGCTCTACCCTTCATTAGATCCCTGCGAAACCCTACATTTCAGCAAGATAATGCACGACCGATGTTGCAGGTCCTGTACGGGCTTTTCTGAATACAGAAAATGTTCGACTCCTGCCCTGCCCAGCACATTCTCGAGATCTCTCACCAACTGAAAACCTCTGGTCAACGGTGGCCGAGCGACTGCCTCTTCACAATACGCCAGTCACTACTCTTGATGAACTGTGGTATCGTACTGAACCTGCATGGGCAGCTGTACCGGTAAACGTCATTGAAGCTCTGTTTGACTCAATGCCCAGGCGTATCAAGGCCGTTATTACGGCCAGAGGTGATTGTTCTGGGTACTGATTTCTCAGGATCTATGCACCCAAATTGCGTGAAAATGTTATCACATGTCAGTTCTAGTATAATGTACTTGTGCAACGAATACCCGTTTATCATCTGCATTTCTTCTTGGTGTAGCAATTTTAATGGCCAGTAGTGTAATACTTAGATCGAGTACTTTTTGTGCAAAAAAACATACACTCTTGTAAATGGAACAGTGCCTATTGACATTAACAGACTGAAAGTAGGTTAAATTAGAATTTCAGTAGTGTTTGTTGCAGCATTGTAATGCGAGTCGTTTATGGGATATCCTATTTTGAAATGTTCCCACACCGACATTTGTTTGTGCCATTCAGCCTGCGTTGTTGTTACGTACGATGCTGCTTTGTTTGCTTATAATGTGCTTTTGTATTCCTTGATTGTACTGCGACTTGCTAGTCAGGTGAAGTGTAACAGACCAAACAGTAGGTCGTGAGTCGACGATGGGATTTACCAATGCAGAAAGAGCACACGCTCATGGTGTCTGGAGAGTTTATGAAGAGTGCTGATCGTTCTTTACAGTGTATGCAGCAACATATCCACGTCAACCATCTCGGCAATTATTTACGTACTTCTTGAATGAGTTACGTGAAAATGGTAGTGTAACGCCTAGAAAACGTAACGGAAGGAAACGAGTGACGACAAAAGAGCGGACAGTTAGTGTTCTTGTTTCTGTTGCAGTTGATCTGCATGAGAAACTGACTTATGCATTCTACACTGACATAGGCTCCATCCCCATCACATCTCTCTCCATCAAGAGTTGCATGGAAATGCTTATGAGAATCGTGTTATGGTCTACACATGCGCATCACGACAGGATACTTCAGATGTATCTTGTTTAGTGATGAGTCCACATTTACCAAACATGGCCGAAATGTGCACTATTGTTCCCTTGACAATCCCCATGTTGGTTTAATCAGGTGGGACGTCTCTGCCCATGGAGTGTAAATGTGTGGTGTGGGATATGGAATAGTGAAAAATCCGCTCATAGGCCTGTTTTTCATAAATGGAACACCGAATGCCCACAATACTCGCAGCCTCCTAACAGACCATCTTCCACGGATGCTAAAAAACGTTCATCTGCAGATTAGGAGGAATCTACGGTACCAACATCATGGTTGTGCAGCTCACAGTGCTCGAGGTAGTACAGCATGTCTCCACGAATTCTTTGTAAATCGTTGGACTGCGCCCGGAGGACCTGTACCTCGGCCAGCCCATTCCCCAGATATGACGCCTGCAGGTATTTTTCTGTGGGGAAAGCTAAAAGACGCTGTCTACAAGAACATACCAACTAAATCCAATGATATGAACCGATATATTACTGCAGACTGCTCGGAAAAGTCTGCTGAAATGCTAGCACATGTAGAGCAGTCGTTCCGTACCAGAATGGAAGCTGCCGGTGGTCATTTTAAAACACAACCTGTGACCGTCTATTGTCTCGTTACTGGTCATAATCCACATAACCAGTTTATGCACTTGGGTAGTTGTTTAGTGTGTGGTACCACGGGTGTTGTACAAGTGTCAGTGTGGGAACTTTTCAAAATATGATACCTCCTTAACGACTCGTACTAGGATCGTCTGAAAATCCCATTGACATACTAATTTACCATACTTTTAGTCTGTTAATGTCAATAGCCATTGTTCCATTTAAAAGTGCATATTTGCACAAAGAACACTTTTTAAGAGTTACTGCAGTCTGTTCATTTCCTAACAATGCGATCCCAAGACTATGAATCCGTCCTGTGAAAATTGTAGGTGATTCATTCTGTGTATACATTACAAACGAATAAAGGTGATGCCAAGACACTGTTATATATTGAAATGTACAGTAGAAAACGTAAGGTTCTTCTAGTAACGGTTTCTCAGAACACAAACATTAGTTTAGAAAATTCTACACATCAGAAAAGTGTTGGCACACCTACACAAAGGCGGCCGGAGCGGCCGTGCGGTTCTAGGCGCTACAGTCTGGAGCCGAGCCACCGCTATGGTCGCAGGTTCGAATCCTGCCTCGGGCATGGATGTGTGTGATGTCCTTTGGTTGGTTAGGTTTAATTAGTTCTCAGTTCTAGGCGACTGATGACCTCAGAAGTTACGTCGCATAATGCTCAGAGCCATTTTTTGAACCTACACAAAAATAAAGTGTAATTCACTTATCTCAATTCTGCTAGCCTCTGTGCGTACCGTTGTCATCCATTACAGCTTGTAGATGTCTTGGCGTGGAGTGAACCAAGTTGTGCGTAATACCTTCTGAGATCTTCGACCATTTCTCTAATAACACAGTGTGAAATTCCCACTTCCCTGTAGAAAGACGTTTTTGTGCATTTGTGTCCAAGTGTGCCCAAACATGCTCTATCAGGTTTACATCAAGGCTCTGTGGCGAAGTGAAAATCCTTCTTGGACCGTTATACAATAACCACTCACGATTTCTCGGAGCCATATGTTTAGGGTCGTTCTCCCGTCGAAAGTAAAAGATGCTATAAAGACCCAGTTTCTGTACACCGCTATGTAAATGACCACTCAATACATTGATATATTTACAATGATTCATGACATCTTCAATAACTGCCAAATCATCAACACCAGAAGCCGCTAAGCATCCGCAAACCATTATGCTTCCTCTTCCCTGTTTTACTATAGGTGGAACATTTTGCGATCCGAGTTCTGTATTTGGTTTGCGCCCCTCTTGTCCCTTTCCATCGGATCCAAACGACATAAGCTCGGATTCGTCAGAAAATAGCACAGTATTCCAAAATTCAGTCAATTTATTACATAATCTTTGATGAACTGCAAGCATTTTCTTCGGTTAACTTCCGAAATAAATGGCTTCTTTCTGGGAGATCTGCCATGAACATAAGCTGCGTTCAAAACATTCCTAATAGTTTGAGCACTGACCTGTTCGTTGGAGTTGGCTGCGTGTTCGATACAATCTACCCTGCACTTTTAAAGGGCTCTTCTTGTGCAAGACGAACTATCTTTCGGGGCTCCGTACACTTAAGAGCTCTTGGACGTCCGGATTTGCGTGTACTGTCAGTGCTACCAGTCTCTTGAAAGTTCTTAATGATTGCACGCATTGTTGAATAATTAACAGAAAGTTCCTTACCAGTCTCACAGCAACGTATACCCTGCGAATGCAGTAAAACCGCCCTTTAGACTCATTATGACAAGTGGATGCCCTTCACACTGGCCATCAGGCAAGCGACTGAACTTCTTGTCAATTCCAGTTGTAGAAATCTGGTACGTACTGTGCTTTCTGTCAAGTACAGATTGCCAATACGTTTTTGAGCAGGACAAAAGCGTCATTTAATTGATTATAAGTGTTTCTGTTGTGTTGGGAAAATATATTGATATACAATTTAAATCAATGATGAGTTTAAGGAGGATAAACCTTCTATCGAACCAAATTGTGAAAGAAGAATGGTGGAAAGACCGAGTAAAGTGGCGAAGTACTATTTATACCCCAACCCGACCAGATATTGGATAGAGGGGAAACGAAGATGATGATGATATAATTTAAATCCATTATTGATTCAGAGTTAACGGTATACGTATAACGTTCCTAGTATTTATACATTTTGTATTAGATGCAAAAATGTTGTGCCAATACTATTTGGTGTCACTGTAGAAGTGTCTCGATCACCAGTGCGGCAGTTACAACGAAGACTGGTAGCTTGTTATAGTAAAAGTAAACGTAAATATCGTATGACACTGTTGCATACATATCCCACGGGATAGGCTAAGCTGCGTGTTGGAAAGAGTATTCTTCCTCTGCTCACATTTGGGCCGTCCCTTGCAAATATTTGACAAATGTGTCGTATAAGTATTTGTGGAGCGTAGATGACTGTAATGAAAGCGTGTGTAATGTAGTGTTATGTTTGTGTCTGATGATGATTATGAGAGAATAGATACGGTGAACCACAGTGCCGGGACATAGTATACTCCTCCCAAGTGGCATGAAGAGGGTCGCTGAGCTTAACGTCCCCGTCCTGGGGACGAATCACCATCAACGATGTCACACGCGTTCACTTCATGAGACACTGCGGAGAGGTATGGAATTTAATGCAGGATGCTGGAGCGACGAGTGGTGATGAACTTTACGCCACCACCTCTCCTCCCATTTTCGGACAAATAATGACGGAGAAAAATTAATCCCCCACCAGGATTGACGATACCCCAAATCACTTTCGGCTTCCCGACCAGTGTTCGGTTTATACTGCGGAGCTTTACGCTGTTCTCCAGGCTGTCCACTACATCCGCCGCCATCAGCAGATACGGTACGTTATCTGCTCAGATTCTCTCAGCTCTCTCCTCAGTCTCCAAGCTCTTTACCCTGTGCACCCTCTGGTCCACCGGATTAAGGACTTTCTGCGCTTGCTCCACCTGGGGGGCGTCTCGGTGGCGTTCCTCTGGCTCCCGGGACACGTTGGTATCTGTGGAAATGAGGCGGCCGATATAGCAGCCAAGGCTGCAGTCTCTCTTCTTCGGCCAGCTATTCAATCGATTCCCTTCGCCGATCTACGGAGCGTTCTATGTCGTCGTGTTGTTCTTTTATGGCACGCACATTGGTCGACACTTCCCCATAATAAATTGCGGGACGTGAAAGCTCTTCTTTGTGCCTGGACATCTTCCTCCCGAACGCGTCGTCGGGAGGAGGTAATTTTAACTAGACTCCGGATAGGGCACTGTCTTTTTAGCCATCGACATCTTTTAAGCGGCGATCCTCCCCCACTCTGTCCCCACTGCTCTCAGCTGTGGACGGTAAGACACCTTTTAATTGAGTGCCCCTATTTTAATCCGTTACGCTCCCGTCTACAGCTGTCGCCTGATATATCGTCGATTTTAGCAGATGACACGCGCTCAGCCGATCGCGTTCTCGAGTTTATTAGTGCCAGTGAAATGACGTCTGTCATTTGAAGCTTTTTTTGGGGACAACCAACCCCTTTCTGTAGTGGACTTTTAAGCCTTCCTTCTGCTTTTAGTTTCTCCAATTTTATGACTTTCGTTCCCATTGCTGCTGGTTTCCATTTTCGGTTTTTTACTGTTTCCTAAGTCACGGACCGGGTGCTAATGACCATAGCAGTTTTACGCCCTAAAACCAAAACAAACAAAAACAAATCCCCCAGCAGGATTCAAACAGGCGACCTCTCAATCGAGCGCCACCGCAAAGGCGTGCTTTAGCGACCTCGCCTACCACAGCGGGTATTTTCTGCGCTTTCTATGTAGTATCACTGCATCATGTTCATTATTCCCATTCAGCTTCTTGGTAGGTCGGCGTTATTGTTTTGTCGTTCGGATATTCTACTTTTGCTACACTTGAATCACATGTAACACACAGTATATGGACTATTTGTGCCTTTTATTCCTTGGGATAACACCCATTCTATTTGTTGATGAATCATTTTAATATCAAAGGATTTGCAAAGCGCAAACACGGACACTTCCTGCAAATAGGTATGAGCTGGCACCGCCGCTTCGCGACCAGGATCTTAACATTGGCTCTAAAGCGCATCGGCTCCATCTTCCTGAGTTGTCGTCGACGCGTCATCTTTACTAATGGACACGGTTTTGCTCCTGGGTTCCTTACTGTCCAATCGATATTTCATTTAGCAAGTTTTATATATTTGACAATCGTCTATGGCGCCGTAGTAACACACTACTGGACATTAAAATTACTACACCAAGAAGAAATACAGATGATAAACGGGTATTCATTGAACAAATATATTATACTGGAACTGACACGTGATTACATTTTCACGCAATTTGGGTGCATACATCCTGAGAAATCAGTACCCAGAACAACCACCTCTGGCCGTAATAACGGCCTTGATAAGCCTGGGCATTGAGTCAAACAGAGCTTGGATGGCGTGCGTGTACAGGTACAGCTGCCCATGCAGCTTCAACACGATACCACAGTTCATCAAGAGTAGTGACTGGCGTATTGTGACGAGCCAGTTGCTCGACCACCTTTGACCAGACGTTTTCAATTAGTGAGAGATCTGGAGAATGTGCTGGCCAGGGCAGCAGTCGAACTTTTTCTGTACCGAAAAAAGTCCGTACAGGACCTGCCAGATGCGGTCGTGCATATTCCTGCTGAAATATAGTGTTCCGCAGGGATCGAATGAAGGGTAGAGCCACGGGTCGTAACACATCTGAAATGGAACATCCACTGTTCAAAGTGCCGTCAATGCGAACAAGAGGTGACCGAGACGAGTAACCAATGGCACCCCATACCATCACGCCGGATGATAAGCCAGTACGGCGATGACGAATACACGCTTCCAATGTGCGTTCACCACGATGCCGCCAAACACGGATGCGACCATCATGATGCTATAAACAGAACCTGGATTCATCAGAAAAAATGACGTTTCGCCATTCGTGCACCAAGATTCGTCGTTGAGTACACCATCGCATCCGCTCCTGGGGCAGCGTCAAGGGTAACAGGAGCCATGGTCTCCGAGCTGATAGTCCATGCTGCTGCAAACGTCGTCCAACAGTTCGTGCAGATAGTTGTTGTCTTGCAAACGTCCCCTTCTGTTGACTCAGAGATCGAGACGTGGTTGCACAATTCGTTATTGCCATGCGGATAAGATGCCTGTCATCTCGACTGCTAGTGATACGAGACCGTTGGGATCCAGCACGGCGTTCCGTATTACCCTCCTGAACCCATCGATTCCATACTCTGCTAACAGTCATTGAGTCTCGACCAACGAGAGCTGAAATTTCGCGGTACGAAAAACCGCAATTGCGATAGGCTACAATCCGACCTTTATCAAAGTCGGAAACGTGATGGTACGCATTTCTCCTCCATACGCGAGGCATTGCAACAACGTTTCACCAGGCAACGCCGGTCAACTGCTGTTTCTCGTATGAGGAATCGGTTGGAAACTTTCCTCGTGTTAGCGCGTTGTAGGTGTCGCCGCCGGCACCAACCTCGTGTGAATGCTCTGAAAAGCTAATCATTTGCATATCACAGCATCTTCTTCCGGTCGGTTAAATTTCTCGTCTGTAGCACGTCATCTTCGTGGTGTAGCAATTTTAATGGCCAGTAGTGTATAATAGGAGAATGTTCTCCGTATGCTGCCGTGACTAACGTGTAATTATATTTCTGGGAGGTATGTAATCTTCATTATTAAGCTAATATGGTTCCTCGTGTGTTAGGGGAATGATCATGCGTATTACTACTTTAGCGTTATTCTATCCGGAACTCGTCGATCTGAGAACCTGAGGATGACAGCACATTACTGTCGAAACTGTTCACATTTAACCAGGTTCGCTTCAAATATTACAGATAGGAATCCGTTTTCTCTAAGAAGAATCAGGCCGTCATCATAATACTGTTCAAAAAATAACTAACGATATTACATGTCAGTAGGCAGGTACAAGCAATCATGCAGGAACTCGGAGTGGCCGAGAGGTTCTAGGCGCTTCAGTCTGGAACCGCGCGACCGCTACGGTCGTAGGTTCGAATCCTGCCTCGGGCATGAATGTGTGTGATGTCCTTAGGTTTAAGTAGTTCTAAGTTCTAGGGGACTGATGACCTCAGATATTAAGTCCCATAGTGCTCAGAGCCATTTGCACCATGCAGGAACTAAGGGCCCTAATAGCTTTCGGGAAGTCATAGAGAAAGTACTGTAAATTATTGGCCACATGGGACGCCCAGAAAGGAATGAGAGGGGGGCCTCGAGCTGCCTCGAACCTGGATCAGGACGCAGGAGGACCGCAGAGCATCATTGTTTGGCTGGATGGAGAAGATGTACACGCGGCCCATATGTTGCCCTACGACGGTAATGCAGAGAGCTACAGAATAAAGACGATTATCAAAGACAACTTATAAGTCAATCAATGGGATAAAGAGCTTGCAGGTACTAGACGTGGAGAAACATCCAAAGATGAGTCTAGATTTCAGAAACGAGCTTCTATTCATGTGGCCGTGTGTCTTTTAGTGTGAGAAAGAAGTTGAGCGACACTTAATTAAGACACTTCAACGTTTGCCTGGCGTTCGCACAAGATTGCTTCTGCATGTGAGCGACGACCACCACTGACTCGCAGCCCAGTAGCACTGTCCAACCCACCTGCTGCTGCTACTTCAGCTCAACATCCTCCAACGCTGACAGAGTCTGCAAAACCAATCCTACAGAACCACAACGTGGGGCCTTAACTTGACAGAATTCCGTCACTACAGTATTACGTGTACTAATTAACGTCACGGCGATAAATAGTTAAGAGAGGTCTGCAGCATTGGGATCGCTTCCTTTACCTTATGTTTGAATCATTCTCTTTACAATAGCTCCTTGGCGTTCTGGTAGATTGGAACTTAGTTTACCCCTCAAGCTAGGGCTCACTCATCTGAGATCTGGGTTGCCCATCACTGTAGAAGAGTAGCAGTACAATAGGAATCGGCAGGCAATTAAACCAAAGGTATAAGAATATAGTACTTAGAAACTGTTAAGTTTCGGAAAATATATAAAGGAGTAAATAACTTTTGAGCGACGGGGATCTCTGTATGAGATTGTTAAGAGAAAATAGTTGCCTGTTCCGGTGGTGCTACTTCCACTAGGAAGTGGAAATATGACTGGCGATTGGGATAAACGGCCCGTTGAGGAGGTGAACGTCAGAGACGGTGTTATACCGCAAATTACGCACCAGCCGACGACACTGCGCATGTTTTCAGCCGCGGTGTCACAAGGAAAAAGTAGAATTACGTTTGCTAGATACTTGTCACAACACCTCCAGCACTCGAAATACATAGATGTCGAAAGATTTAAAAAAATCAATGTAGAGTAATGAAATTCCGTGACTACCTTTGTCTAGGTATTCAAGTGATTAATATTGCAAGATCACAGATTAATGTAAGTGCGAGATACGACATTGCAAATATTAAATGTTGGTACATTTATAACCGGTGTAATTGTCAGAATGTTGAAGGCAAGCATGCAGACATGTATGCACTGTGTTGTAGAGGTGCCAGTTGTCAGTTCGTGGGATGGAGATCAATGACTGTTGCACTTGGTCGTTCAATATAGCTACATTTAATACTGTTTGTGGAAGAAGCTGGAGTTTTCACCCGATGATGTCCCATACGTGCTGGATTGGACACAGATCTGGTGAGACACACTGTAGAGTATGTTGGGTTATAACAGCGGTATGTGAGCAATGATTATCCTGTTGGAAAACACCCCGTGGAATGCTGTTGATGAAGGCAGCACAGCAGGTCAAAATCACCAGATCGACGTACAAATTTGCAGTCAGAGTGCTCCTGCTGTCACGCGAAATCGCACCGCGGACCATCACTTCTGTTGTAGGTTCAGTGTGTCTAGCAGACAAAAAAGTTGGTTGCAGATCCTCAGCTGGTCTCCTTTCCATCACTGGCGTCGAGGATGAACCAGCTTGCATCGGAGAACACAACAGACCAATCCTGCCCTTCAGCGAGCTCTCCCTTGACACCACTGAACTAGCAGGTAGTGGTGGTGTGGGGTCAGTGGAATGCAAGGTACGTGGCGTGTGCCTCGAAACCACCCTTGTAGTGACCGATTTGTAACAGTTCATTGTGTTGCTGTGGTGCCGACTGCTGCTCAGATTGTTGTTGCAGATGCAGCACGATGCGACAGAGTCATACAGAGAATGCGATTGTCTTCTCTCTCGGTAGTGGCCTTCCGGAGCCCAGTCTTCTTACGACCATACTCTGTTACCGAGCGGCGGGGGCTTCGAAACCGCGCCACACGGCATGAACCTCGATTACCACTGGAGGTCTCTGCAGCAGTCACGCCGTAAGCCGGGGCTGCGTGCTCTCTGGGCCTGCGTATAACGTGAGGGCGCCACAGTGGAGCACGTCGTCCTAGAGGCCAATAGTGACGTACCCTATCATGTATTTAAGCGAGTCTCTTCCACTTTGCTAATGACACCGCCTTCCTAGCCCTTTATCCTACCCTTCAACGGTCCCAGCGTACCCTCCAAACCCACCTTGACCAATTCACCAGTTGGTCCATCCAACCCCTCCAAGACCCAGGCGATCATCATCGGCCGTACCACCCGGTCCTTCCGCCTCCATGATTTGTACCTCACCATTTATGGCCGTCCTATCCACCTCATTCCTACCCTCAAATACCTTGGCCTCACCATCGACCGCCACCTCCCTGGACTTCCCATATCCTTACCATCCAACACAAAGCTCACAACAGACTCCACCTGCTGAAACTCCTGTCTAGCTGGACATGCGGTCTGAATCCATCCACCATCCTTCACACCTACAAATCCTTGATCCACCCCATCCTCTGTTATGCCAGCGTGGCTTGGATTTCCGCCCCATCCAGGTTCTATCAATCCCTCCAAATCCTCGAACGCCATGCACTCCGCCTCACCTTCTGCATCCGCCTTCCGTCCCCCATGCGCATTCTCTACGACCTCATCCCGTTCCCCCACCTTCTCCCTTTCCTTGAACACATCGGCACGCTATATATTGTCCGCCGCATTGATCCACCTCACTCCCTTCCTCTCCACCCTCAGCCCATTGCCACGCCTTTACCGTTGTGTCCCACCCTCTCTCCATCTCCACACACTCCGCCTCTTTTCCCAATGCAACTTCCACCACCTACCCCTCCCAGATGATGAGCTTCGCCCTGACATCTACCTACCAACTCTATCTTCCTGCCACCTCCTCAGGCCTCCCTCTCCTCCCCCACCCTTCTCCTGAGCGGCTTTCCCCTCCTACTCCCACTTTCTCTCTTGTGCTCCCCTTAAGTGTCTCTGCACTCCCTCCTGTCTTGTCTTCCCTCTTCTTCTCCTGCCCCACCAGTCTCCTGCCTCTTGGTGTACCCACTGACGCCCCTCCTCTTTTCATCCTACTCCCTCCCCTGCTGCCCCTTGCTCTCTCCTCCTTTTCCATCCTCCCTGGCCTCTCCCTCGGGTCCCACCTGGCAGTTCTATTCTTCATCGCGTATGCTCCAAGTGGGTTTAAAGTGTCTTGTTCTGTAGTGTTTTTAATAGTGCGGTCTACTTTTAAGCTGTGCGTGTGCCTTCGCTGGTATTCTACAGAATGTTCTTCACACCAGTTGCGAACGGTTGTGGCCTGGTTTCATTACATAGTCGTTAGGCAACAAGATATCCACGAATGGCTGTGAATGGTCTTCAATCCGAACATAACGATTTCGAGTCAATGATCCGTTCTCTAGAACCTGAGCACCCAGCCCATTCCATGTAACCACAGCCCACACCATTATCGAGTCACCACCAACTTGCACAATTCCTTGTTGACAACTTGGATTCTTGGCTTCGTAGGTATTCGCCATACGCGAACTCTACCATCAGCTCTTACCAACTGAAATCGGGACTCATCTAAGCAGGCCACGGTTTTATATGGCCCATAGCCCACAAGAGGCGCTGCAGGCGATGTTGTGCTGTTAACAAAGGGATTAGCCCACTAACGCCAAATTATGCACTTTTCTAACGGATACGTTCGTCGTACGTCAGATATTGGTTTCTGCCGTTATTTAATTCAATGTTGCTTACCTGTTGCACCTACAACTCTACGCAAACGGCGCTGTTCTCAGTCATTAAGTATAGGCTGCCGCTCACTGCGTTGTCCACAGTGAGAGGTAATGCCTGAAATTTGTGTTTCTCGGCAGACTTTGACACTGCGTATCTCGGAATACTGAATTCCCTAACGATTTCCGAAATGGAATGTCCCACGCATCTAGCTCCAACAACCATTCCGCGTTCAAAGTCTGTTAATTCCTGTCGTGCGGCGGTAATCACGTCAGGAACCACCGCCATCTGTTAATTTATGCTTGTTGCTGTCCCACGACTTTTGTCACCTTGGTGTTGTTGTTGTGGTCTTCAGTCCTGAGACTGGTTTGATGCAGCTCTCTATGCTACTCTATCCTGTGCAAGCTTCTTCATCTCCCAGTACCTACTGCAACCTACATCCTTCTGAATCTGCTTAGTATATTCATCTCTTGGTCTCCATCTACGATTTTTACCATCCACGCTATCCTCCAATACTAAACTGGTGATCCCTTGATGCCTCAGGACGTGTCCTACCAACCGATCCCTTCTTCTAGTCAATTTGTGCCACAAACTCCTCTGCTCCCCAATTCTATTCAACACCTCCTCAATCGTTATGCGATCTACCCACCTAATCTTCAGCATTCTTCTGTAACATCACATTTCGAAATCTTCTTTTCTCTTCTCGTCCAAACTATTTACCGTCCATGTTTCACTTCCATACATCGCTACACTCCATACAAATACTTTCAGAAACGGCTTCCTGACACTTAAAACTATACTCGATGTTAACAAATTTCTCTTCTTCAGAAACGCTTTCCTTGCCATTGCCAGTCTACATTTTATATCCTCTCTACTCCGACCATCATCAGTTATTTTGCTCCCCAAATAGGAAATCTCCTTTACTACTTTAAGTGTCTCATTTCCTAATCTAATTCCCTCAGCATCATCCGACTTAATTCGACTACATTCCATTATCCTCGTTTTGCTTTTGTTGATGTTCATCTTATATCCCCCTTTCAAGATACTGTCCATTCCGTTCAACTGCTCTTCCAAGACCTTTGCTGCCTCTGACAGAATTAGAATGTCATCGGCGAACCTCAAAGTTTTTATGTCTTCTCCATGGATTTTAACACCTACTCCGAATTTTTCTTTTGTTTCCTTTACTGCTTGCTCAATATACAGATTGAATAAAATCAGGGAGAGGCTACAACTATGTCTCACTCACTTCCCAACCGCTGCTTCCCTTTCATGCCCCTCGACTCCGCCATCTTGTTTCTGTACTAATTGTAAATAGCCTTTCGCTCCCTGTATTTTACCCCTTAGTGGATTCCAGTCGAAATACAAGTTTCGTACGTACTTGTACGCGATTTTAGAGCGAATTACGAGTATGTGTGACCTATACTGATGCTAGATGGTAGCTTGAAACGTATAAACCACATCGCAATATTTTCGGAGCAATGCACTTGAGAAGAAAGTAGTGAATTATCTCACAATTAGAAATTTATTTGCTGACTACGAATTCTTTGACGTAAGCTGTAGGCGTATAAGGTATAGACGTACTACCTGTTAGTCGAATCTGGGTTCGAGTCCCGGTTCGGCACAAATTTTTACATGTTACTGACAGGTAGTACGGGTATAACTAATACAGTTTATGTCAAAGCATTCGCAGTAAGTGAATAAGTTTCTAATTATTTAGTTGAGTTGTTAACCGTCAACAAGGTGAGCTCTTTCAGGTATGCAAGTAAATCTTCACCGTTTCGTGTTTCTTCTTCTGAAATACTGACGCCGGCCTGTGTTAGGGACCTGCGCACCACGACTGCTTGTAGTAGCGCTGGGCAAACAGGAGGGCCGTGTCGTTGTGGTCTGGTGGTCTGTGGGAAGCCGCCGCGGTCAGCAGCACTAATTAGCTGGGACACCGCACATGTCGCGCGCTAGCGGTGACCTGCCCTGCCCAGTCTGTGGCCCCCGTCCGAAGAAGAACTACAACACCGCGCCTGAAGCGGTCAGCCACCGTTCCTAGAAACGAGGGCTTGGGCTACTAGCATTCTAAACGGGATGTTGGTATATGGAGCGCCATGCACAGAAACAAACGATGACTACGTCACCAAGGGGATTCCAAAACAGTGCCATTATTCGTAGTCATTACTAAGCTTGTTTAACGATCGGACGTCTTGCCAGACCACTTACGTCATCGCATGGTAAACGGCGTCACACAGATCGTGGCTACTTAGGTGGCGAGCTAAGGGCCAGCGGCGCTCTTCCGCTCACGAGGGAACCGTACGCACTTCCTCTCACCGATGTAATTTATGGTAAGAGAAAAAAATAAGTCGTAATATCCGTCTTTTTGATTTTCAACTCTTTGCATTGGCCGTGCTTGCAGTAAAAATTTTTTGGATGTTAGGTCCCCCAGTTATTCAAAACACCGTTTTTCTCAGTACCCAAACATGTTTCGGCATCACTACGCCACTATCAGTGGGTTTTTGTTTTTATTTATTCTGCAATGTGAACATTTTGATAAATGATTATAAAATTATGTGCATTTTTAGTTCAAACAACAGATCTTTACTTTTTTAAAATACCTTTACATTTGGCGTGCATGAATTTTCTGGATCACTTTTGCGTTAATTATTACAGGTAGCTTGTGATCTGCAACTAAACGATGTTGATGATAAAATTTTGCTGGGAGTTAACCAATCTTCTAGAATGTAATTTAGTTTTTCGCGATGTTCTAGCGCCTATTTTCGTATTTACTTACGTTTTCTTGTGGAAAGCACTTCCATTCTCCGCATCATGCTGAGATATTGTGATGCATACTTAACTATAACAAGTATTTTCTATAAATAACGTAGTAAAACACTTTTCACTACACCAGAACACAGTGTGATTGTGGTTTGTTATGTGTCCCAGCCCAGTCAGTATTCATTAGTTCACCAGAGAGTTCGGCGCCAAATTTCCAAATTTGAATTATGTTAGCATTTTATCTTTGTGTGTGTGTGTGTGTGTGTGTGTGTGTGTGTGTGTGCAGACTTTATCTGTTTCTGCTGTTTCTATTTGTGAAGTTCCATTAATGTGTTAAATAGTGTGCCCTTGCAGAGTGTAGTGTATTCGTTTAAGACCTGTTTTCCTTCTGCTAAATACTAAATACTAAAATACTAAATACTAAAACCCAGCCATAGCCTACACAGCAAACTGTCCATTGAGGGAAGCTTCCATGTACAGAAGGCAATAGCAGAAGGAAAACAGGTCTTAAAGGAATACACTACACTCTGCAAGGGCACACTATTTAACACATTAATGGAACTTTACAAATAAAAACAGCACAAACAGATAAAATCTACACACACACACACACACACACACACAAAGATAAAATGCAAACATAATTCAAATTTGGAAATTAGGCGTCGAACTCTCTAGTGAACAAATGATCACTGACTGGGCTGGGACACATAACAAACCACAATCACACTGTGTTCTGGTGTAGTGAAAAGTGCTTTACTACGTTATTTGTGGAAAATACTTGTTATAGTTAAGTATGCATCACAATATCTCAGCATGATGCGGAGAATGGAAGTGCTTTCCACACGAAAACGTAAGTAAATACGAAAATAGGCGCGAAAACATCGCGATAAACTAAATTACATTCTAAAAGATAGGTTAACTCCCAGCAAAATTTTCTCATCAACATCGTTTAGTTGCAGATCAGAAGCTACCTGTAATAATTAACGCAAAAGTGATCCAGAAAATTCATGCATGCCAAATGTAAAGTTATTTTAAAAAAGAAACGATCTGTTTTTGAACTAAAAATGCACATAATTTTATAATCATTTATCAAAATGTTCACATTGCAGAATAAATAAAAACAAACACACACTGATGGTGGCATAGTGGTGCCGAAACATGTTTGGGTACTGAGAAAAACGGTGTTTTGCATAACTGGCGGACCTCACGTCCAAAAAGGAAAGTAAGTCGTAACTCTCAACCGTTTCCGAGTAAAACGGGTTTCAAAATCTTACGCAAGTATTCAAGGTGCTCGCAACTGAGCAAGTAAGCGTTTAGTTTCAAAAGTGCGATGTTCCTGGATCGAATATACCTACCGGAACTCCGTTTTTCATTTAAATGTAATTCTAGTGACAGAAATATACCGAGGTGATAAAAGCTAGTTATATGGATGGTGACAGTATCACGTGCACAATGCATGAAAGACAGTGCATTGTCAGAAGTGTTGTTTGTGCCCAGGTGAGCCGTGTGAAGAGGTTTTTGACGTGATTACGGCCGCACCACGGGAGTTAACAGACTTTCAACGCGGAAAGGTTGTTGAGGCACATGGGACATTTCGTTTCGGAAATCGTTACGGCATTTCGTATTCCGAGATCCAAGTGTCAAGACTGTGCAGACACTATCTCTCACCACGGACAACGCAGTGGCCGACGGTCTTCACTTAAAACCAAGAGCAGCGTCGTTAGTATGAAATTGTCAGTGCTAACTGACGTGCAGCACTACGAGAAATAACCGCAGACATAAATGTGGGACGTACTACAAACGAACCGCTTAGGACAGTACGGCGTTAATGGGCTATGGTAGCAGAAGACCGATGCGAGTGCCTTCGCTGGCCAATACGGCTGGAAAACCGTGGCCCAGTCAGATGAGTCTCGATTTCAGTTGGTGAGAGCTCATGATTCGAGCGTGGCGCAGACCCCACGAAGCCATGGATACAAGTTGTCAAAAAAAGGCACTTTGCAAGCTGCTGATGGCTCCGTAATGAAATGGGCAGTTTTTGCACGGAATGGAGTGGGACCTCTGATCCAAGTGAACCGATCATTGACTGGGCTGGTTTACGTTCGTCTACCTGGAGACCATTTCCCAGCATTGATGAACTTCGTGTTCCCAAAGAATGATGGGATTTTACGGAGGACAATGAGTCATGTTACCGGGCCACAATTGTTCGCGACTGGTTTGAAAAACATTCTGGACAATAGATTGAATTGTTTGGCCACCCAGATCGCCCGACATGAAGTCCATCGTACATTTACGGGACATAATCGAGAGGTCAGCTCGTTCACAAAAACCTGAACCGATGGCACTTTAGCAGCTGTGGGCGTCTATAGGGGCGGCAAAACTCAGTATTTCTGCAAACGCGTTCCATCGATTCGTTGAGTCCATCCCATGTCCAGCGGCTGCACTACGCCGCGCCGTGCAAAAGGAGGTCCGACGCGATATTATGAGGTGTCCCAAGACTTGTGTCGCTTTAGTATTTTGTGGCTGAGCAGATTATCAATATTGAGCAATTGATTTATTATCTTCATACTCTATCCATACAAAATTCAAACGCGGCAACCCCTCAGCGCCGCTACCATTGCTGCACGAGAGACATTCGCTAACGATATAGTGCACAGGATTGATGACGGCGATATGCATGTGGGCAGCATTTGGTTTACTGACGAAGCTTATTTTTACCTTGAAGGCTTCGTCAATAAACAGAACTGGCGCATATGGGGAACCGAAAAGCCCCATGTTGCAGTCCCATTGTCGCTGCATCCTCAAAAAGTACTGGTCTGGGTCGCCATTTCTTCCAAAGGAATCATTGGCCCATTTTTCAGATCCGAAACGATTACTGCATCACGCTATCTGGACATTCTTCGTGAATTTGTGGCGGTACAAACTGCCTTAGACAACACTGCGAACACCTCGTGGTTTATGGAAGATGGTGCCCGGCCACATCGCACGGCCGACGTCTTTAATTTCCTGAATGAATATTTCGATGATCGTGTGATTGCTTTAGGCTATCCGAAACATACAGGAGGCGGCGTGGATTCGCCTCCCTATTCGTCAGACATGAACCCCTGTGACTTCTTTCTGTGGGGACACTTGAAAGACCAGGTGTACCGCCAGAATCCAGAAACAATTGAACAGCTGAAGCAGTACATCTCATCTGCATGTGAAGCCATTCCGCCAGACACGTTGTCAAAGGTTTCGGGTAATTTCATTCAAAGACTACGCAATATTATTGCTACGCATGGTGGATATGTGGAAAATATCGTACTATAGAGTTTCCCAGACCTCAGCGCCATCTGTTGTTGAAAATTGTAACTACTGTAATTTCGAAAGTTTGTCTGCCTGAAAATGTACTGTTGTCCCAATCATATTGCAACAAACGGTGTATTTCTATCGTTGCTCGTTTAGTTTTTATTGCAGTTTCAAATATACCGGTCATTTTTGAAACACCCTGGAGGTGGTCGCCTTTAAATCGGCCGCGGTCCGTTAGTATACATCGGCCCACGTGTCGCCACTATCAGCGATTGCAGACCGAGCGCCGCCACACGGCAGGTATAGAGAGACTTCCTAGCAGTCGCCCCAGTTGTACAACCGACTTCGCTAGCGATGGTTCACTGACAAAATACGCTCTCATTTGCCGAGACGATAGTTGGCATAGCCTTCAGCTACGTCATTTGCTACGACCTAGCAAGGCGCCATTACCAGTTACTATTGATACTGAATCATGTACAGTCAAGAGCGACGCTCATCATTAATGGATTAAAGTTAAGTATTCCTCCAGCTACGTCCGTTTTTCTAAAGTCTAATTTCCTTGTCCTGTTCCAGACCTCACGCCAGCATGCCTGAGCTAAACCGCGTGCCTTTCGGCTTCCTCTAGTAACCCGGTGTTGGCTCTCCTGCCAACCCACAACATTGATAAATTTGTGACAAGTATAATGTGTAACCTTTGGAGCACTGCACAAATCAGGAAGGTACTTATCTTGCAGACACGGAAAAAAATAATCATTAGGACGTAGAGAAGTTTATGTAGTGATTATTCCGAAACAAATTTGGTTTACAGACGTAAAGGGTTGTCGGTCACTGGTGTACCACTCATATCCGCTGATATAATTACGTGGTAAAGAAAATAAAAAGAGTACTGGCAGTGAGATTCGACTATAAGACCTATCGCTGGTAAATCTAAGTGTAGCGCAGTCACTGAACATTAGTGACCATTCGAGTGGTATAAGCATTCCTAAAATTTTCAAAGATTTTCCTGAAAACGTTTGAGAGTTGCGTCTTTCTGTTTACATATTTTGTAGTCATGTCCCATATATCCTGTCAATATGAAATACATCGGTGAGGGACGTTCGTACGGTACGTTTGTCAGATATTAAGTCCGGCGAGGGTGCACTTCCACCTGCCCGCCTGCCGTTCACCGCTGCGATGGTTCTCGGTCTTTAGCCTTCTGTAGTGGTCGCTGGTGGTCGCTTCAGAAAATTCCGCTTTCCAACAGACCACCTTTCCAACAAATGCACGGGGGAATACTCACAGGTCAGTGATGGCAGTGTTATGCCGTGGGAGACGGAGATCTCTCTAAACACTGTGATTTGAACAAATTGCACCAAATTCTCGCAGTCCAGATACCTGTATCACGAGGACCAAATAGAGCTAACTTCGTTTGGGAAAAGAGCGATAAGGTGACCAGAAAAAAATTGGTCACGTTCATTCTTATAACACCTTCTCTAATCCAGAAATTAGCTGCGATTCACTGTGCCATAAATTGGACAGGTTTCTGAATCTAAAAACAACCGCCCCAACAAAAATACGCGGTGATGTTTCATGTCTGTACTGTTTCGTGTCATATACTGTCGTTTGATGGATGATTCTAGGATGACTCAGATTCGCTATAGAATTTATGAACAGTATAGCTGTTGTGGGTGGGCAGGAGAGCCAACACCGGTATGAGAGGAAGCCGAAAGGCACGCGTTTTAGCTCACGCAGGCTGGCGTGAGGTCTGCAACAAGACAAGGAAATTAGACTTTAGCAGAAAACGTACGTAGCTGCTGGAATACTTAACTTTAATCCATAAATGGTGAACATCGCTCTTGATGGTACATTATTCATAATCTCAATAGTAACTGGCAATGGCGCCTTGCTAGATCGTAGCAAATGACGTAGCTGAAGGCTATGCTAACTATCGTCTCGGCAAATGACAGCGTATTTTGTCATTGAACCATCGCTAGCAAAGTCGGTTGTACAACTGGGGCGAGTGCCAGGAAGTCTCTCTAGACCTGCCGTGTGGCGGCGCTCGGTCTGCAATCACTGATAGTGGCGACACGCGGGACCGACGTATACTAACGGACAGCGGCCGATTTAAAGACTACCACCTAGCAAGTGTGGTGTCTGGCGGTGACACCACAATAGCCATAGTTGGGTACATCACTCATTGGAAGGAACCACAGTTTCCGCCCAATGAACCTGAGATCGTCCTGAAAAACAAAGCAGCAGTGTACCTTTTCTCGATACGATGAGGGACAAATTCCTACTACCCTTTTGAGTGCTTCACTTTTTTTGTCAGGCACTTTATTCGAAACCTCGGTGCCCAATAAAAGTAATCAGAACGCAACTGTAGCACTACTTTTTGTGGTAATCCTAACATTTGCAGCGGTTCTGGAAGAACCACTCTGCAACGTCACGTTTCCACGTACTGACGTCATCTCACGTCCAGCAACACCTTGCAAGTGTGTCCCTGTGTGTGAAAACGTTCAAATTGATAGAAATACTTGGTTTTGATAGAAATCGCCATCTTGGCGATTATAAGCAGTTTTCCGATGCAGCATGCAAAAATCAGGACAATCTCTACCATGTACAACCAGTAATTATTTTTCATCTCTTGGCTGCCATTATATCATAGATAAAATTATGACACGTTTATTTGCACACTCGTTAATTACTGAAATTTGTGAATTAAGTTTCAGCGTCAAATGCTCAATTCTCCTCAATCTAAGTCATTACAAATTTTTGTCGTTCCAGGAGATTACGACCGGGAGCATGTTCAGAACAAAGGATGTTCCAGTTCCTCTCGGTATAGAGGGTGAGTCACCTAACATTACCGCTGGATATATTTCGCAAACCCCATCAAATACTGACGAATGGATTCCACAGACCGAACGTGAGGAGACGGGCTAGTGTAATTGGTCAATACAAATCATTAAAAAAAATGAACGGAAGTATGTTTTTTAACACAAACCTACGTTTTTTTTAAATGGAACCCCGTTAGTTTTGTTAGCACATCTGAACATATAAACAAATGCGTAATCAGTGCCGTTTGTTGCATTGTAAAATGTTAATTACAACCGGAAATATTGTAACCTAAAGTTGACGCTTGAGTACCACTCCTCCGCTGTTCGATCGTGTGTATCGGAGAGCACCGAATTACGTAGGGATCCAAAGGGAACGGTGATGGACCTTAGGTACAGAAGTGACTGGAACAGCACGTTACGTCCACATGCAAACACCTTTTTATTGGTCTTTTTCACTGACGCACATGTACATTACCATGAGGGGTGAGGTACACGTACACATGGGGTTTCCGTTTTCAATTACGGAGTGGAATAGAGTGTATCCCGACATGTCAGGCCAACAGATGTTCAATGTGGTGGCCATCATTTGCTGCACACAATTGCAATCTCGGGCGTAATGAATGTCGTACACGCCGCAGTACATCTGGTGTAATGTCGCCGCAGGCTGCCACAATACATTGTTTCATATCCTCTGGGGTTGTAGACGCATCACGGTACACATTCTCCTTTAGCGTACCCCACAGAAAGAAGCCCAGAGGTGTAAGATCAGAAGAAGGGGCTGGCCAATTTATGCGTCCTCCACGTCCTATGAAACGCCCGTCGAACATCCTGTCAAGGGTCAGCCTAGCGTTAATTGCGGAATGTGCAGGTGCACCATCATGCTGATGCCACATACGTCGACGCGTTTCCAGTGGGACATTTTCGAGCAACGGTCGCAGATCATTCTGTAGAAACGCGATGTATGTTGCAGCCATTTGCGTGCTACGACCATACCTGTTGCATACAGTTGGCGGTAGATGTCCTGCTATGTGCGGCACGTTGGATGTTCTCTGTCCGCGTACCGTTCTGCATACACCCTGCAGGCTTCAGCTGCATTTCGTCGACACTCGCCATAGATGAGTATCATCTCCGCCTTTTCAGAGTTCGAATACACCATGGTCACAGTTCCTACAACACTAGACTATCACAGACGTCTGGTAACACGGTGTACTACAATTGGTCTGCCGAGACGAATGCAGAATAACAATAGCAGCAAGCGCTACATGCGGACACTGCGACAGCTAGACCAAACCACAACAGTGCACTACAGCCACACTCGTAAACACGGTCGTCATCGTAAACATGTCCCTGCAGATGTTGCTCGCCGACCGTGGGCCGTGTTTGTTACAACACGCAACTGCACGTCGGAGGTTTCAAGCGTCAACTTTAGGTTACAATATCTCCGGATGTAATTAACATTTTACAATGCAACAAACGGCACTGATTACGTATTTGTTTATATGTTCAGATGTGCTAACAAAACTAACGTGGTTCCATTTAAACAAACGTAGGTTTGTGTTAAATAACGTACTTCCGTGCATTTTTGTATGGTTTTTATTAAACAATTACACTAGCCCCTCTCCTCACGTTCGGTCTGTGGAATCGGTTCGTCAGTATTTGATGTGGTTTACGAAATATATCCAGCGGTAATGTTAGGTGACTCACCCTGTATATTCTATGTGGTACTTGGCTAGAGGTAGATGGAAAAATGAGAAACCACATGTCACGTGATTTTGTAAGTATTTCAAGCGTACTGGAAGGAGCTGATTTCCCGCCAACACCGGACAGTGAACATCAGCTGCAGCACGGGGCCTCCGGACAGACGTTTACCCATCCAGGGTGTCCCACTTAACTGTCGTTTTAGCATCATGCAGTTCTGGTGGCTCATGGTGGAACGGAAGGTATCTGCTCGCGGAATGCAGACATATCCGCAATGTGTCCACAAAGGAGGGTCAGCGTACTGTCCTTGTCGCTCATTTTGTGCAACGTGGACATTTAGGCCAATCTGTGTGGTATTTTGAGGATTCCAAATGTCATCTCCCGAAAGAAATGGCGGATTCCGGGGATGAAACGTCAAGAATTGTCCTACTGTTTGTCAGCAGTGGTAGGCATTCCGGCCGCCAGACAATATGTCTGATAACTGCAGCCGAAATATTATCATGGAGAACGAAAACCACAGCCCTCTGTCCCGTTTCGCGGCTGAAATCGCTTTTGGACAATGAAGTAACTCCTGAAAGTCGTGGGGCCAGCCCATTTCGTCATGTTGAAGAATGAAGATGACAACTTCATTGCGTGGATATTGAAGACAGAACAGCACTGAGGCTAATGATAGTAGACGGATACGAACCATTGAGAATAGGAAACGAGTTATCTAGTGAGATTACTCCCATTTCCACTTGTGAGAGAAAGATGTGCAGCGTCGAATTCATTTTAGTAGTCGGAAAACACTCTATAAGGACTACCTGAAAGCAACTAGAGGAACTATAAAAAGCAATTGAGCCGTGAGCGGCTCGCGTACTTGCTGGTCATAATTTGGCGTCTTGTAATAGCGGTAGTGGCGTCTCGGTTCATTCTCGTGTTAATGGCGCCACTGATTAACCTAGTAATGTGAGTGGCAGCAGCAGCGGTTGTCGATAGCCAGTACTGTGGTACCATCTCTGGAGCGGCCTCTTGTATTTCCAGATCGTCGTGTGTCGAGGGTATTTGAGTTGGGACGGAGCAGCAGTGACGGCTGGACAGCCAGTACTCGCCCGACCGCTGGCGATACACATACACTGCCCCATGGAAGGATGTGGTCGCGAGAGTGCACGACCACGTCAAGGATCGAATTCAGCGCGTTTTTAGTTGAACGGACCGTGATATTCGAGTAGTGCAACTTTCACCTGTGTGTGTGTGTATGTGTCTGCCTGTCGAAGTGTCTTTTGGTCATCAGTCTACTGATTGGTTTGATGCGGCCCGCCACGAGTTCCTTTCCTGTGCTAACCTCTTCATCTCAGAGTAGCACTTGCAACCTACGTCCTCAATTATTTGCTTGACGTATTCCAATCTCTGTCTTCCTCTACAGTTTTTGCCCTCTACAGCTCCCTCTAGTACCATGGAAGTCATTCCCTCATGTCTTAGCAGATGTCCTATCATCCTGTCCCTTCTCCTTATCAGTGTTTTCCACATATTCCTCTCCTCTCCGATTCTGCGTAGAACCTCCTCATTCCTTACCTTAACAGTCCACCTAATTTTCAACAATCGTCTATAGCACCACATCTCAAATGCCTCGATTCTCTTCTGTTCCGGTTTTCCCACAGTCCATGTTTCACTACCATACAATGCTGTACTCCAGACGTACATTCTCAGAAATTTCTTCCTGGAATTAAGGCCGGTATTTCATATTAGTAGACTTCCCTTGTCCAGAAATGCCTTTTTTGCCATAGCGAGTCTGCTTTTGATGTCCTCCTTGCTCCGACCGTCATTGGTTATTTTACTGCCTAGGTAGCAGAATTCCTTAACTTCATTGACTTCGTGACCATCAATCCTGATGTTAAGTTTCTCGCTGTTCTCATTTCTACTACTTGTCATTACCTTCGTCTTTCTCCGATTTACTCTCAAACCATACTGTGTACTCATTAGACTGTTTATTCCGTTCAGCAGATCATTTAATTCTTCTTCACTTTCACTCAGGATAGGAATGTCATCAGCGAATCGTATGATTGATATCCTTTCACCTTGTATTTTAATTCCACTCCTGAACCTGGGCGAAAGGCTACGGCCTTGTCTTACACCCTTCTTAATACGAGCACTTCGTTCTCGATCGTCCACTCTTATTATTCCCTCTTGGTTGTTGTGCATATTGTATATGACCCGTCTCTCCCTATGGCTTACACCTACATTTTCAGAATTTCGAACAGCTTGCACCATTCTATATTGTCGAACGCTTTTTCCAAGTCGACAGATCCTATGAAAGTGTCTTGGTTTTTCTTTAGCCTTGCTTCCATTATTAGCCGTAACGTCAAAATTGCCTCTCTCGTCCCTTTACTTTTCCTAAAGCCAAACAAATCGTCACCTAGCGCATTCTCAATTTTCTTTTCGATTCTTCTGTTTATTATTCTTGTAAGCAGCTTCGATGCATGAGCTGTTAAGCTGATTGTGCGATAATTCTCGCACTTGTCAGCTCTTGCCGTCTTCGGAATTGTGTGGATGATGCTTTTCCGAAAGTCAGATGGTATATCGCCAGACTCATATATTCTACACACCAACGTGAACAGTCGTTTTGTTGCCACTTCCCCCAATGATTTTAGAAATTCTGATGGAATGTTATCTATCCCTTCTGCCTTATTTGACCGTAAGTCCACCAAAGCTCTTTTAAATTCCGATTCTAATACTGGACCCCCTATCTCTTCTAAATCGACTCCTGTTTCTTCTTCTATCACATCAGACAAATCTTCACCTTCATAGAGGCTTTCAATGTGTTCTTTCCACCTATCTGCTCTCTCCTCGGCATTTAACAGTGGAATTCCCGTTGCACTCTTAATGTTACCACCGTTGCTTTTAATGTCACCAAAGGTTGTTTTGACTTTCCTGTATGCTGAGTCTCGAAGTGTCATCGTGGCAATAAGTTGTCAGTCGGCGATTTATACTGGGATCTTTTCCGTGCCTGACTTGAGTGGGGACGACTGTTGGTTGGTTGTTCGGTCGGTCGTCGCAGCGGATGACGTGCATCTGGTTTTCCGACCGCTTCTGGCTTCTCTGTGTTTGTGCCGACTCATAATTCGTCCGCCTTGTTTCACAGTGGCTGGTTGTAGTATTGTTTGAGACCTTGTGGAATTGTCTTCGCAGGTCAGTGTGTATCTCGTGTGGTTTTAATGTCCTTTAAATGCTGCCTGCGTTCTGGTGTCGGTAGTTCGGCCCCGGACGGAGCAGCGAGGAGATCCGCAGCGTGGGGGGAGGCCGGGACCTCTGGGATGCGCGCAGGCACTGTCGGACCGAGGTGCTGTAGCCGACGACCGAACCCAGGACGTTTGAAGTTGAGTGAACAATGTCCAGTACTGAAACCTCCACCGTTTGAGATCTCGCTGTTGTTTGCGTGTTGCTGCTCCCAGGCTCGGTGAGACCAACTTCTATCTCTTGGCCCTTGCCTAAAAATATTCTGTCGTTGTACCGCTGATCAGACGTTAGGCGGGTTGGTTAGGCGGTCGGTCGGCACTTTAGCTACCCCTAGTGTGCGTTGCCGTCCTGTTACATAAGTACAACTATTGGCTGCCTGTCTGACCGCTTACACAGCTGTAGTCACCTTCCTCAGGTCGATCCACGGAGCACTGTGTGTGAATCACTCCGTCTTACTTCAACAAGTTGTCATAGTTGTTTAAAATTTACCCTAATGTTTTAACATGTTGTTGCCTTCCCCGCTTGTAATTCCAGCCTTCAGCCATTAATTGTTTGTAACATTGCTTGTGGCCTTCAGTCGACAAAAAATTTTCAGTCCTCTTTTAGTGAGGCTTTCAGTCGTCACTATAGCTTGTTACACGTTATTAACCTTATTAGAAAGGGTTTTAGTAATTTTGAAGTGTAATTGCCCACCTTATTTGTAATTCAGGCCTTCAGCCCGTGTGTATTATGAAACTGCTTGTGGCCTTCAGCCCACGAATAATTTTCAACCTTCTTAATCAAGCCTTCAGCCTTTGATTGTGTGTAATATTGTTTGTGGCCTTTAGCCGACCAATAATGTGCAATTTTTCTTAATAAGGCCTTCAGCATTACTATAGCGTGTTACCGTTTTATTCTTAAGAAGAAAATATCTTAAGTATTTGTTAAGTGTAACTGCCTTGTAATTCAGGCCTTCATCCATCGTGTATTCTGAAATTGCTGCTGACCTTCAGGCGTTAATTGTAACACTGCTTGTGGCTTTCAGCTGACAATTCTTGATAAGGCCTTCAGCCGTCACTATAACTTGTTACATTTATTAAGATTTTTAAAAGGATTTTTGGTATTTTTAACGTGTAATTGTCCACCTTACTGATAATTCAGGCCTTCCGCTATTCTGTATTTTTTGAAATTGCTTCTGGCTTTCAGCGACGAATAATTTTGAACCTTCTCAATCAGGTCTTCAGCCGTTGATTGTGTGTAGCATTGCTTGTGGCCTTTAGCTGACAATGACTT
This sequence comes from Schistocerca cancellata, assembly GCF_023864275.1. Taxonomy (NCBI): domain Eukaryota; kingdom Metazoa; phylum Arthropoda; class Insecta; order Orthoptera; family Acrididae; genus Schistocerca; species Schistocerca cancellata. The sequence goes on from NC_064630.1 coordinate 806,806,924, forward strand.
GCAGTTCTTCTAATAAGACTTTCAGCCACCAGTGTAGTAAAATATTTTAAAAATTATTGTAGAGAGTTTTTTTTAATAAAGTGTATGTGCTTTCTGTGCAACCAACGGTAACTCATTAGGCCACGTCCACACCTTTCCTGCTTTCCCAAAGTCCCACGTTTCAATAATGTGATGCCTCTTCCTTTATGAGATATGTATCTTGGATTAGATGGGCAAATAAAAGTCTGCATTAGAAACATATTGTTTGTAACAGGAAAAGAAATGAAAACTCTTTGTTGAAGACATTTGTATAGCCAAGATCGAGTTCAGAACTGCTTTTTATTGCTCTATTTCGGCATATTCAGATATTTCAAAATGTTCCATTGTCCGTTCGTTACTCGTGCTATGTTAACTGAGTTTAGTGGAGAGTATATTGCACATCCCACACAGGATTATCAAAAATAAGATTGCACAACTAAAAATATACACAGCTGAAACGCACCTTGTTGACCCTAGCGTGTCTACATATGTAGCACTCATTCGATGCTGGTCAGTTGCTTAAATGGTAAAAGTGCACATTTAGCTAGTGTTTACATGACGAGTGAGGCACATCTTGGAACCCTGTCATTCGAAATACTCTGGGCGTCTTGTGAAAGACTCGAGGAAATTCGCCTCACTACTCATAGGAGAGACGCCCGATTTAAACAGAGAAATCTGCGAAGGGAAATTGAGATCGTTAAGTCGAATTTTAATGACGATTTCCAATCCTCTTGATTTAAAGCTAGAGGCGCCATCTCATTTCATTGGTGTAATAAGAAAACACATATCTCACTGAAACATACTGCCGATCGACAGCCACTACGATGAAGGACGCGACGCCTGTTCAAAGTGTCGAGCACTGTGTCTTTTTTCCTTATATCAGATCTTTCATTATCACTCTCATCAACATCTCACGCACTTTTACCATTGCAACGGTACTACCGCAGATGTTAATGACATTACTATTGTTCATCATAGTAAGTTCTCAGTATTATCAGTATATCAAAATTATTGTATAGATTAAATGCTAGTATAAGTACAGGGTGATCGAAAAGTCAGTATAAATTTGAAAACTTAATAAACCACGGAACAATGTAGATAGAGAGGTAAAAATTGACGCACATACTTGGAATTACATGAGGTTTTATTAGGACAAAAAAAAAACAAAGTTCACAAAATGTCCGAGGGATGACGCTGGACAGCAAAACATCAGTGACTGCGCATGACAATCGTGTATAAAAGGAGCTGTAATGAGAGAGAGAATCAGACGCGCCAGCAGTCACAGCATGTTGACGTTACCTGAAAAGGCGATTTTAGTAAAGCTGTATTATCAGAATGTGGAATGTGCTAATTCAGCGTTACGATCCTATCGCCATAGGAAGGGAATTCGAACGGGTAAAGGTCCGTTGACAAATGCAGCTGTGGCGAGAATGATGTTCGAAGCGACGGGTTATTTAGACGATAGACCCCGTAGTGGCCGACCGAGCACAAGGCGTAATGCTGCTGAGACAGTTCAGGAAGAAATGGAGACTGTAGCGGGTTCGTCTATGCACGGGGAAATTAGCGCTCGTCTCACCGGCAATCTATACACTACTGTTTGGTTGGCACTTAGGCGTACCCTCCGATGCTATCCGTACGAAATCCATCGGCATCATGAACTGTTACCTGGCGATTTAGTGAAGCGCAGGGAATTTGTGGTGTGCGCGTTTCAAAAGATGACGGAAGATGACGATTGTTTGAGTAACGTGTTGTGGACCGCCGAAGCTCATTTCACGCTCAGAGGCTCTGTCAACGTCCACAACTGCAGAATTTGGGCTACCGAAAATCCTAGAACTGTCGTGGAAACTCCATTGCACGACGAGAAAGACACGGTATGGGTTGGATTTACGACATCAACCGTTGTCGGGTCTGTTTTCTTCGAGGAAATGCATGATTCCGGTTTTGTAACTGCTACCGTGACGGGTGAGAGGTACGCCGATATGTTACAGAATCGCATCATCCCCAGCCTGACTGATAAACACCTTCTGGAACGTACGATGTTTGTGTAAGATGGTGCTGCACCTCATATTTCTAGACGCGTGAAAGATCTCTTACGCGCGTCGTTTGGTGATGATCGTGTGTTCAGCCGCTACTTGCGTCTTGCTTGGCCTCCCACGTCCCCAGACCTCAGTCCGTGCGATTATTGGCTTTGGGGCTGTGGTGTCACCGCCAGACACCACACTTGCTAGGTGGTAGCCTGAAATCGGCCGCGGTCCGCTAGTTACGACGGACCCGCGTGTCGCCACTGTCAGTGATTGCAGACCGAGCGCCGACACACGGCAGGTCTAGAGAGACTTCCTAGCACTCGCCCCAGTTGTACAGCCGACTTTGCTAGAGATGGAACTGACAAATTACGCTCTTATTTGCCGAGACGATAGTTAGCAAAGCCTTCCTAGCAAGGCGCCTTTATCATTTGATATTTATCTTGTGATGCATGTACCGTCAAGAGAGATGTTCACCAACTGTGGATTAAAGTTAAGTATTCTACCAGCTACGTACCTTTTTTATTAGACTCAACTCCTATAACTGTTCCAGACCTCACGCCAGCCTGCGTGAGCTTAAACGCGTGCCTTTCGGCTACCAGTCATTGTGGATTGGCTGTCGGGCCAGTCCACTACAGGGGCTACCTGAAGTCGCAAGTGTATCGTGATCGACCGACATCTCTAGGGTGCTGAAAGACAACATCCGACGCCAATGCCTCACCATAACTCCGGACATGCTTTAAAGTGCTGTTCACAACACTATTCCTCGACTACAGCTATTTTTGAGGAATGATGGTGGACATATTGAGCATTTCCTGTAAAAAACGTCATCTTTGCTTTGTCTTACTTTTTTATGCTAATTATTGCTGTTCTGATCAGATGAAGCGCCATCTGTCAGACATTTTTGAACCTTTTTTTTTGTTCTAATAAAACCCATGTCATTCCAAGCGAGTGTGTCAGTTTGTACCTCTCTATCTACATTATTCCGTGATTTATTCAGTTTTCAAATTTATACTGACTTTTTGATCACCCGGTATATCTTCCAGCAATGAGAGCTTGCGACTTCGATGTGTTCGTTATTAATGTAAAAGATTTCACTCTAGCCAGTTTGAAACCAATATTCGTACGTTTCTTTTTAATTTAATTTTATTTATTTTCTTTTTAAGTGTGTGTTTCAACACAGGGCACAGTGCCGACTCGATAGACGCATTCCTTCGCTACTGACATCTGTGCTCCTCGATCATACTGCAGTATGTTATCTGTCTGTATTCCCTTGAGAAACGTATCTATATCACATGACGCGATTCAGTGCTAAAATAAAACGATGGTGGCAAAGTGACATGAACTCTACAACGTCCCCGAAAGTCGGCATCGCCGCCACGTCAGAGGGCGGTGACAGTCGTCGCCGGCAGAGCAGAGTGCCAGGTCGATAGCTGGGCGCGTGGCTGTCTGTCTGCGAGGCACGTAGCACGTAGGTCGCAACGTCGCACGTAGCGCGTCGCGGCTCCCGCGGGGACCGTGTGGGCGCGCTGTCTGCACAGCTGCTGACGTGGCAGCGGGGCTCCCTGCCTGCTGACTGCTGACACCTGGTGACGTCAGCACTGCAGCGGCCTGCCAGACGCCGTTGTACGTCCTGCGAGACCGTGTAGAAGACAAGTACAGCGTGGCACGAAAGTAACAGAAAAAGCAGAACATGGATAAAGCGAAGTGTATTGCATTCAGCACGATGTGAGTTTCACGCAGATGTGCAGAAATTCAAACTATATACACGGGTCACTCCAAAATAATTGCACACTATTTTTTTTTAAAAACCATCTTTTATTCTACATGTTTGAAAGTTTTACAGTGTGTAGATACATCCTTTAGGAACAATGTTTTCAATTCTCCACATAATTTTTATCCCTCTCAACTGCCTTACGCCATCTTGGAACCAGCGCCAGTACACCCGCAAGGTAAAATTCTGAACCAACTTATTGGGGCCACTGTTTGGCAGCGAGCACAAGGGAGTCATCATCTTCAAACCTTGTTCCACGAAGAGAGTCTTTCAGTTTCCCAAAGAGATGATATTCAGATGGAGCTAGGCCAGGACTGTACGGCAGGTGTTTCAGTGTTGTCCATCCGAGTTTTGTGATTGCTTCCATCGTTTCTTGACTGAAATGTAGCCGTGCATTGTCGTGCAACAGCAAAACATCCTGTCTTTACCGATGTGTTCCGAACACGACTCAGTCGAGCTTGAAGTTTCTTCAGTGTCGCCACATACGCATCATAATTTATGGTGGTTCCACTTGGCATGATGTCCACAAGCAAGAGTCCTTCGGAATCGAAAAACACCGTAGCCATAACCTTTCAAGCAGAAGGGGTGGTTTTGAATTTTTTTCTTGGGTAAATTTGCATGATGCCACTCCATTGATTGCCTCTTCGTCCCTGGTGAAAAATGATGGAGCCATGTTTCATCACCTGCCACAATTCTTCAAAGAAATTCATCTCTACCATTCTCGTACTGTTCCAAAAGTTCGCTGCATACCGTTTTCTTGTTTCTTTTTGAACCTCTGCGAACATCCTGGGAACCCACCTGGGACAAACCTTTTTTAACGCCAACACTTTCAGTATTTTGCATACACTTCCTCCTCCTATCCCAACGTAGCGTGACAATTCGTTCACTCTAATACGTCTGTGAGCAAGTCACCAATTCGTTAACTCTCTGCACATTGTCTGGAGTGTGTGCAGTACGAGGCCTGCCGCTGCGAGGACAATCCTCAATATTGCCGTGCCCGCTTTCATCACGTAACCTGCTCGCCCACCAATTAACTGTACTGCGATCGACAGCAGCATCTCCATACACCTTTTTCAACCTCTTGTGGATGTTTGCCACTGTTTCGTTTTCACGGCACAGGAATTCTATGACAGCACGTTCCTTCTGATGAACGTCAAGTGTAGCAGCCATCTTGAAGACATGCTGTGACGGCGCCACCCACGGGAACAGGTTGAACTAAGTTTGGAAACAAGCGAGAAGGATGTATCTACACACTGCAAAACTTTCAGACATGCACAATGAAAACTGTATTTTTACAAAAATAGTGTGCATTTCTTTTGGAGTGACCCTCGTACATTTGTCAAATGGCAACATTTCCGTCATCGACTGTAGTTCTCGTTAATTTCCAGCGTTGTCTAATTTCGGCTGTTATGGCTATTAGGTTCTGAAGTGGCCTTCCATCTGAAGACTGCTTCAGATCTACACGCTACTCTATCCTGTGTAAGCTTCATCGTCTCCAAATAACTACTTAAACCTACATCAATTTGAACCATTTTATTGTATTCGTCCCTGGGTCTGCATCTAAAGTTTTTACCCTCCTCTCCCCCTCCCCCCCCCTCCCAGCCACATACTTCCCGCCATCGCCAAGTCCGTAGCTCGTGATCTACTGGCTAGCGTTGCTGACTCTGGATCACGAGGCCCCGGGTTCGATTCCTGGCCGCGGTGGTCCATTTTTTCGGCCCGGTGTTTGTGTAATCTTTACCATTTCATCATCATTCGCTAAAGTGGCTAGTTTGGACTGTGTAAAGCTTCGGAAGACGCAGTTGGGTGCGCCACAAACGGACCATCAACATCGTCCATCGCCAAATTGACGATCCCTTCAAGCCTCGTGATCTGTCCTACAACCGAGTACTTCTTTTAGTCAAGTTATGCCATAAATTTTTTATCCGAAATTCGGTTCAGTACCTACCTGTTAGTTACTCCACCTACCTATCTGATCATTAACATTCTTCGGTTGCAGGGCACTTCAAAAACTGCTATTCTCTTCTTGTCTATATTGCTTATCACCTACATTCCAGTACCATAGAAAGTTTTGCTCTGTACAAATACCTCCAAGAGAATATTTCCTAACAATAAAATTTGTACTACGCTAGCGACACGCTCCATCTTGTCATGAGTGGCACTACGTACCTATGTCCTGACGACTTGTCTGGCGTAGCTGTAGCAAATTGTAAGCACAAACCTCAATCGTGAATCAGACTGTCTGTTAATAATAATAATCATTACCACTGTAATGGTTCGTGAGATTAGGCTTAACTTATAGATAGACAAACGCAACAGGTATTTTTTATAATGAACTTATAGAAGAAGAAGATATACACTGAAGAGCCAAAGAAACTGTTACACCTTACTAATATCGTGTAGGACCGCGGAGAGCACGCAGCTCTGGCACAACACGATGTGCCATGGACTCGACTAATGTCTGAATTAGTGCTGGAGGGAACTGACACCCTGAATCCTGCAGGGCTGTCCATAAATCCGTAAGAGTACGAAGGGGTGGGCATCTCTTCAGAACAGCTTCATGTCTGGGGCCAGCGGAAGTGTTTAAACTCAAAAGCGTGTTCCTGGAGCCACTCTGTAGTAATTCTCGACGTATGAGGTGTTGCATTGTCCTGCTGGAATTTCTGAGTCGTCGGAATGCACAATGGACACGAATGGTAGAGGTAATCAGACCGCATGATTACGTATGTGCCACCCATCAGAGCCGTATCTAGACATGTCAGGTGTCCCATATCACTCCAACTGCACACGCCCCTCACCATTACCTAACCTCCACCAGCTTCAACAGTCCCCTGCTGACATGCAGAGTCCATGAATTTATGAGATTGTCTCCATACCGGTACACGACCATCCGACTGATATAGTTTGCAACAAGACTAACATGTTTCCGGTCCTCAAAAGTCCAATGTCGGTGTTGACAAGCCCAGGCGAGGCGTAAGGCTTTGTGTCGTACAGTCATCAAGCGTACACGACTGGGTCTTCGGCTCCGAAAGCCCAGCTCGATGATGTTTCACATACTAACACTTGTTGACAGCACAGCATTGAAATCAGCAGCAATTTGCGGAAGTGTTGCACTTCGGTCACGCTGAACGATTCTCTTCAGTCGTCGTTGGTCCCGTTCTTGCAGAATCTTTTTCCGGTCACAGCTTTGATGTATTCTGCCTGTGTTCATGTCTCTGTATTTGAATACGCATTCCTATGCGAGTTCCTTCGGCGCTTCAGTATATATAGATCTATAGATACCGGTAAAAGTAGTTCCCGTGTGGCTCACTCGCCTGCTGGAAGTCTTTCGGTTGCACGCTAATTCAGAGACTTGTGTCTCCCCAATTCTGCCCCATCAATCCTACCAGCGAGACGGAACCTACAGTTTAACGTCGAATCCGAACGTCATGTTCTTCCTGACAAATCTCCACTTCATTGAGAGGCGAATACTAGGTTCAAAGGCAGACTTAAGAAATAAAAAATGTTCAAATGTGTGTGAAATCTTATGGGACTTAACTGCTAAGGTCATCAGTCCCTAAGCTTACACACTACTTAACCTAAATTATCCTAAGGAGAAACACACACACCCATGCCCGAGGGAGGACTCGAACCTCCGCGGGGACCAGTCGCACAGTCCATGACTGCAGCGCCTGAGACCGCTCGGCTAATACCGCGCGGCAGACTTAAAAAATATTCGAATCTGCTATCTCTTACTTTCGTAGGAAACACTTTACCGGTAAGCACCAGGCACGATACAGATTCTGGTCTAGCTTCTTTGCTCACTGAAATTGCGAGGGCGTTTACTGCTTTTCCCGCCAGATACCGCACCGCCTCTTCTGTAACTGACCTGTTCGTAGCTCACAGCATTACCGCTATATGTCATTCCAAACGCTACTTGAATATGGAATTGTCTACTTGAATATGGAACAAATAACAATACATGTATTACATACTCATTATTACTTAGCGGTAATAAATTATACAGACAAACCTTCCTAATGAATCGATCTATCTGTTAGTAAAAACCGTGTTCGAATCCGTAAAGTAGTTCTTCAGGTTAACCTGTAACTGCGTTGGATGTGTGTACGGTGATAAATTCCTGTGTTCCAGAAACAAATTTCGGCGCTGTACCCGGTCTGCATTTTCTACGTGCTTTAGTTTGGCAATCATCAGTAATTTTGCTTCCGAAGTAGCAAAATTCATCTGCTGCTTTAGTGTCCCATTTTCCAATACAGTCTCTTCAGCATCACCTAACTTTATTTAACTGCAGTTTGCCGGCCGGAGTGGCCGAGCGGTTAAAGGCGCTACAGTCTGGAACCGCACGACCGCTACGGTCGCAGGTTCGAATCCTGCCTCGGGCATGGATGTGTGTGATATCCTTAGGTTAGTTAGGTTTAAGTAGTTCTAAGTTATAGGGGACTTATGACCACAGCAGTTGAGTCCCATAGTGCTCAGAGCCATTTGAACCATTTTTTAACTGCAGTTTATTACCGTTGTTTTATTTTTTAAGTTTATCTTATAATCCCCTTTCAAGAAATATCCGTTTCATTCAAATGCTCTTCGAAGTCCTTGCCTGTCTCTGACAGAATTACACTGTCATTAGTACACCTTAAAATCTTTATTTCCCCTTCCTGAGACTTACTCCCTTCTCCAAATTTGTCTTTGGTTTCCTTTTCTTCTTGCCCAGTCTACAGATTCAATAATATTGGGAACAGGCTACAGTCATTTCTGAGTCCCTTCTCAACCACTGTTTCCCTTTCATGCCGTTCTATCCTTGAAACTGCAGTCTGGTTCCTGTACAATTTGTAAAATGTGTTCAATTCGTTTTCTATTATCGTTCCTTACCCCGTTTAAGTCAATCAACGCCTAATGCTCTCTTCGAAACTTACTACAGCATCTACTTCTTTCAACTTACCCATTTGCCATCTTCTTAGTTTCCTGCGTTTCTGCTTTCTCTTGCGTTGCTTTCCCACAGTCCATCGTCTCTTACTATCTTTTATTGTCTTCCTTTTTCTACTATAGAATTCCAACTACCGATCACAATCAATAATTTGTAAGAGCATATATCTTGGAGGACAGGTGTTGTTTTATTAAATAAAATTTACATGAACAGTCACAACTTCTTTTCTGTGAGGTTATCGGTTTCGGTCTGTTTTAGACCATCTTCAGACCTACCACCATTGTGGCAGACGGCATTTTCTTATTCATATTAGACCTACACTTGCATCACCACTAAACTGTTTTATTTGTATAATCCTGCACTCAAATTCCAGAAGACATTTTCGTACTGCCACCACATTTCTCTGATTCGAAGTACATGTAAATTCAAGCAGCCATTTTTCCTCTTAAATTTTTGTTGGTCTCCCACGCTCCGATCCATTAAACGCCAGTCTTCTTTTTCCTGGGGCAATATACTCCTGGACAACCCTCACCTGAAGATCCGTACGGCGAAATATTTTACGTCTGCTATATTTTATCAAGCGGATGCCATTGTCATTTTATTGTACAGAAGAGCTACATGCCCTCAGGAAAAATAATGGCTATGGTTTCCCTGTGTTCACAGCTGTTCTCACTGTCAGCACAGCAAGATCGTGCTGACTAGCATCACAAGGCCAGATCAGTCATCAAGATAGTTGTCCTGGCGACAACTGAATAGGCTGCTGCCCCTCTTCAGGACCCACAGGTTTGTCTAGCCTCTTCACAGATAGCCTCCGTTGTGGTTGATCTCCCTGTGTCACTGAGGCACTCAAGACAGCCCACCTCCATGGTGTTCCAAAGGGGAAAGTTTTAATGATCACCCCGATAAAATCATGCTGCGAGCTGGTAACTTAGTGCTGGTGGTATTAGCCCATCTCTAAATATTAACACTTCAGTGCGATACATTTTTACCAACGACGGATGACTTTGTCGAAACCACGATTGAAGTAGTCTGGATTGTTCTTTCTTTTTCATCTCGAAAACCATCTCGTCTTCTGGACCACCTGCCACGCGATTGTTTCTTCATCCGAAGAGAGAGGAAGAATTTATTCAACGCATTGTCGGGAGAATATGGACGAGGCAAAAGTTGATAGCCCAAAGTATCAGGACAAACTGCGGCGTTATCGTGAAGCAAAAACAACCTCCCCAGCAAACTTTACACGACGCCTCACCTTGTCTGCCCCTCACTTGATGATGTCAGGATACACTTAAATACACAAAAACGGCACGCCACGGAGGTATTATCGGAACCGGACTGAGATCGGTAGATGTGACGTACATATAGAAACAAAGGACAACAATTTCACAAAATTTTGATGACTGGTTCAAGAGAAAGAGCACAAATTGAGCAAGTCAATAACGCGTTGGGCCACACCTGGCCGTTATGCAAGCAGTCATCCGGCTTGGCACTGATTGACACAGTTGCTGCATATCCTCCTGATGAATATCGTGTCAAATTTCGTCCAATTGGCGCGTTAGATCGTCAAATAGAGAGCCCTGCCTGTAATCCTCCAAACGTTCTCACTTAGCGAGAGGTTTCGCAACCTTGCTGGCCAACTTAGGGTATGGCACCCACTAACACAAGCAACTCTCACCGTGTGCGGGCGTGCATTATTTTGCTGAAATGTAAACCCAGGATATCCTGGCATGATGGGCAACAGATAGGTGCGTATGTAACGCCGGAAATGCATATCCTCCTATTTCCATCTACTGTACTATAGATTTTTCCTTATTTTGTTCCTGAAGATATAACATTTCTGTGTCTTTGTATATTGTAATTGTTTTACTATTTGTATATATATGCATTTATGTCGGTGTATAATTGGTTTGTTTTGTGAATATTATTTGTATTTATACGCTGGGTCTGGCCTAGGGAAAACTATGCTATCGAACGAATACATCGATAGGTCGTGTGGAGAAGCAAAGTGTTTAGGATCTTTGGTAGTGTTAACTCTGCCGCGTGGAGCGCGGGCAGAGCAGGGAGAGTCTGGCTGGGGTGGTGCAGTGGAGCAGGTGCGTTGTGTGACGCTCCCGCGAGTTGCCGCGCTTTCGGGGTTGGGCAGCATGTAATTGCGCTCGACTTGCTATGATAGTTTCTGACACGGTGTCGCGGACGGGAAGCATTAGCTGGCGCACATCAAGAGCCCGTTTCGCCTGGTGACTGTGTCGAGTAGAAGACGCGCCAACATCCAGCTTCTGCAACAGCGACGGCCGACAATGAGTGACTGTCGCCACCTCCTCGATCGACGGCTTCAAACCTTCAATCAACCAACAAGGAAGACTGGAAGCATGTAAAGTTTTAGAACTGTATGGCAGACCTCAGCTTTTCAGACTGTTTCATTTTCATAACTAAATTACAGCAACGTAGCATGAACCTTTGTTGCCCATTGTCCCAATTGCATTACCAAGCAGTGTCCCTTCCTTTTCCAGAATGAACCCGAGTGTTGTTGAAATTCAAAGGCCAGCATCATTCGATTTCACTGCTTTAATTTCAAAGTTCAGTTAAAGTATTCATAGCTGTCTACAATGTTTAGATTACACAAGCACAAATTAAGAGTGTGAGTTTTGTTACCGTATTTTAGCTTACCTGTGACTGCAGCTCAGCTTGGTACGTACTAAATTTTACTATTGTTAATTGTTCAGAATCATTTAATTCAAGCTCAAAGTTAAATCTCTTATTTCTAAATTGCGTAGATTCAAGTAGCTTTTGAAATGATTGCTGAGATGGTCCAAGACTAGCCGAATTTTACTGAATTTCGATGTGCTTCAGAAAGAAAGCTCACTTTTAACTTCATTCACTAAATTAACTTTCGATTTTCCGGTTTTATTAATTCTTTTGCTAAATTAAGTCAGAGTGTAGCGAAATTTATTACTTCTGACAAACTTTCAGTTTTCACACTACACCTTTCAACCTTCAGTTGGCACGCTTCTAGTGCTAATTATATGTGTAATAACCTTTCTTTTTCAGTTACTATAGTACTTGTCCTTAGGACTGGCGACTGTAATTTCCCCCAAATCTCAAATATCTAATTACCTCTAGTTAATTGTTAACGTAACGGCCGCACATTTACGTTCTTTATTAACTTTACCCCTTTTCAAAATTAATTTCCACCAGTTTCATTTGCATTTTTTCCTTTCATTTAGATGTAACCCTTTCCTCCCTCTTTACCGACAAATTAACTTCGGTGACGATTGCTTTTCCCAAATTTCCATTAGGTACACGCGGTTTAATTTTTCACTGTCATTAAGGTCGATAAGTGAGGGGGAGGTTACCGTAGACGTTCCGCTGAGCTGAAAGGGCGCCACGGATGACAACCAAAAGGGTCCTGCTATGAAAAGAAACGGCACACCAGTGCATCGCTTCTGGTTGTCAGGACGTGTGGCAGGTGACAGTCCGGCTGGCCTCCCCATCACTGTCCAGGGCGTTTCCAAATATGTCTTCACTGGTCATCGACGCATGGAACCTCATTGACTGAAGTAGAAGTGCCCTCATTGATGAGTCCCGCTTCTGACTGAGCCCCACTAATCAGAGTCGACTTTTCTGGAGAAGTGCCGGGCAGTGGTGTGATTACCAGCCTGACTGTCACCTGCCATACAGCCTGACAACCAGAATGGCCTGTGGTGCCACTTCTTTTCGTGGCAGAACGCCTTCGGTTGTCATCAGCGGTATCCTTACAGCACAGCGATACGTCAGCAATATCTTAAGCCACGTTTTGTTGCCCTTCATTGCAAGCCATCGTGGACTCATATTTCAGCAAGATAATGCCCGTACACAAGCGGCGAGAGTTTCTACTGCTTGTCTTCGTTCTTGCCAAACACCATCTTGGCCATCAACGTCGCCGAGTCTCTCCCTAATTGAAGACGTTTGGAGCATTATTGGCAGGGCCATCCAAGCAGCTGGGGATTTTGAAGGTCTCGCGAGCTAATTGCCAGGAGGGCATGCAGCAATCAGTTCCAAGCCGAATAAGTGCTTGCTTAAGGACGAGAAGTGGACCAAGGCGTTATTGACTGTCTCAATTTCTGAATTTTCTGAAATTGTTATCATTGGTTTTCCTATACATGTACATCACACTATCTGTCACATTCGGATCATTCCTTCATGGTGCATGTATTTTTCTTCTTTGTCTTAAACTTACCGGCCATCGAGAATCAAGAGACTTGCGTATTATCCGTAAGGACGTGGTTTACCCATCTGACTACACTGGAAGCGTCGGGCCTCCAGACAACGGTGTCATACGATGCTTTTATTGTTGCCGCACACTTCCGCCAATATAGTATGGACTGGTGCAGCGTCGTCGACCTTCATATGCAGAAAGCTTATCACCGCACGATAGTCTACGTCACCAGTGGGCTGCGCCGCTCGGGATACAAGTGGTTCAAATGGCTCTGAGCACTATGGGACTCAACTGCTGAGGTCATCAGTCCCCTAGAACTTAGAACTACTTAAACCTAACTAACCTAAGCACATCACACAATTCCATGCCCGAGGCAGGATTCGAACCTGCGACCGTAGCGGTCGCGCGGTTCCAGACCCGCTCGGGATTAGCCGAGAAGTGTCAGGCGCTGCAGTCATGGACTGTGCGGCTGGTCCCGGCGGAGGTTAGAGTCCACCCTCGGGCATTGGTGTGTGTGTTTGTCCTTAGGATAATGTACGTTAAGTAGTGTGTAAGCTTAGGGACTGATGACCTTAGCAGTTAAGTCCCATAAGATTTCACACACATTTTGAATCAGTCGGCTGCAACATTTTATATTGTCTCCTCTGGCGGTGTCCCTCAGTAATGTGGTATGGATAAATCAGTGTGTACCAAGACTGCAGGAGTGTGCATGCACACAAACAATAAATTAACTGTACAACTTTGTTTCTACGAGGGGGGTTTAGGAAATGTAAAGGCACCGGAGAGGCAGTTCTGACGTTGTGGTGGTCAATGGAAGCAACACTAAACAAAATCAACACACATTCATAGAATTTGTCTACCTGGAAAAAGAGGTAGACAGTATCAAATGTTGCAAGGTGTTGGAAATTCTGAAAAAAATAGGGATAAGCTATACGGAAACGCGGGTAATGTGTAATGTGTACAAGAACCAAGAGGAAACGATAAGAGTGGCAGACTAAGACCCAAGTGCTCGGATTAAAAAGGATGCAAGACAGGGACGTAGTCTTCCACCCCTACTATTCAGTCTATACATCTAAGAACGATTGATGGAAATAATAGAAGGATTCAAGTAAGAGATTAAAATTCAGGATGGAAGAAAATTAATGATAAGATTCGCTGATGACATTGCTTTCCTCAGTGAAACTGAGCATGGCTGTAACGGATCGTGCAGCCACGTCTAGATCCCTGAGTCAACAGATGGGGACGTTTGCAAGACAACAACCATCTGCACGAACAGCTCGACGACGTTTGCAGCAGCATGGACTATCAGCTCGAAGACCATGGCTGCGTTTACCCCTGCATCACAGACAGGAGCGCCTGCGATGGTGTACTCAACGACGAACCTGGCAAAACGTCATTTTTTCGGATGAATCCAGGTTCTGTTTATAGCATCATGATGGTCGCATCCGTGTTTGGCCGCATCGCGGTGAACGCACATTGGAAGCGTGTATTCGTCATCGCCGTACTGGCGTATCACCCGGCGTGATGGTATGGGGTGCCATTGGTTACACGTCTCGGTCACCTCTTGTTCGCATTGACGGCACTTTGAACAGCGGATGTTACATTTCAGATGTGTTACGACACGTGGCTGTACCCTTCATTCGATCCCTGCGGAACACTACATTTCAGCAGGATAATGCACGACCGCATCTGGCAGGTCCTGTACGGACCTTTCTCGGTACAGAAAAAGTTCGACTGCTGCCCTGGCCAGCACATTCTCCAGATCTCTCACCAATTGAAACCGTCTGGTCAATGGTGGCCGAGCAACTGGTTCATCACAATACGCCAGTCACTACTGTTGATGAACTATGGTATCGTGTTGAAGCTGCATGCGCCGGTATACCTGTACATACCATCTAAGCTCTGTTTGACTCAATGCCCAGGCGTATCAAGGCCGTTATTAGTGGCAGAGGTGATTGTGATTTCTCAGAATCTATGCACCCAAATTGCGTGAAAATGTAATGACATGTCAGTTTTAGTATAATATATTTGTCCAATGAATATCCGTTTATCATCTGCATTTCATCTTGGTGTAGCAATTTTAATGGCCAGTAGTGTAATTGCTGGTCGCGAAGGAGATAAAGTTAGGGTGTTCTGATACCTAGGCAGCAAAGTAGCCCACGAACGACGGAGCAAGGATTTAAAAACAAGTCTAGCACTTGCAAAAGGCCATTCCTGGCCAAGAGGCGTCTACTACAGTCAATCACAGGCCTTAATTTGAGGAAGAAATTTCTGACAACGTACGTTTGGAGCACAGCATTCTGTGTTAGTGAAACATGGACTGCGGGAAAACCGGAAAAAGAAAGAATCATGGCCTTTGAGATGAGGTGCCACAGGAGAATGTTGAAAATTAGATAGGGTGATAAGGTGAGGGATAAGGACATTCTCCGCAGAATAGGCGAGAAGAGGAATGTGTGGAAAACATTGACAAGAAGAAGGAATACGAGGGTAGGACATGTGTTAAGACATCACGGAATTACTTCTGTGGTACTGGAGGCCGCTGTAGATGGTAAAATCTGTGGAGGACAATAGAAATTGGAACACATCCAGTAAATAATTGAGGAGGTAGGTTGCAAGTGCTACTCTGAGATTAAAAGTTTGGCGGAGGAGAGGAATTCATGGTAGGCACATCAAACCAGTCAGAAAACAGATGATTAAAAAAATAATAAAATAAAAATAAATAGAACTGAAACTTTATGACAACACTTGCACAATGTGTGTAGAAGTTCTGAGTGGCAGTTCTGTGTGATACAGTGATGTGTGTTCTGTTGCGGTCGAAGTGATGTACGATGTATAGAAAGAAGTGAATGTCTTTCTGTTGTCTGCGATGAACAGTCGTAGCTTTCGGGATGGTCTTGCGATGGTAGAAAACACCAGATATCACCAGATATCCCACATATCGATGTACCTGATTCCTGTAATCATCTTTTATGTAAGAGGAAGAACGGTCCCTAAATATTTTCGCAGGACACAGTGCGAAACATTTGCAGCTTCGATGAGTCTCGCTCATGCTCAATAATGGTATGCTGATTCTGTGTTTGCCGCATTTCACATTATGATTGTTTACTTGCCTACTTTGGAACGCAGCCCCTTCAGTGTACACTACACGTGAAAGGATAATCTTAAATTCAATTTCCACGCCCGGAACGCAATTCACAAATGTCTACGCGTTGTTGTTTATCATTATCATAAGCAGCTTGTAGCGACTGAATGCTGTATGGTTTAAAAAAGAAACCGCAATACACGCCAGACAAACACATGTGGAGTCGATAATTCTCAGGTGGTTCGATGAGCATACTTCTGTGGAGCACTTAAAAAGCATTGTGAAATGTGCTCCACGTTTAAAGATCATACAGTGGTGACTTGTGGTTTTCTGTTTATGTGAACAACCAGCGTCTTGAAACTGCTGGCGCCACCGCCCGAAGCTCTTGACTTGCAGTACCTTATTATCGATGAAAATAACGCCGGTTAGTTGTAACTGAACTGAACCTGTCGAAACAGGGAACACAAAAAGCCTTTTGATTTTGTGGTATCGTCATCTCGACTCAGCGCTCAGCGGGTACTGAACGAGCTAGCGACCGAGCTGCTGCATACAGGCAAAGAAACGGAGCGGCTACTGGTAACCACCGCCGAAATAAACTTATACCTTCGATGTGCAACTTAGAATTTCCAGAATAAGATTTTCACTCTGCAGCGGAGTGTGCGCTGATGTGAAACTTCCTAGCAGATTAGAACTGTGTGCCGGACCGAACTCGGGACCTTTGCCTTTCGCGGGCAAGTGCTCTATCAACTGAGCTACCCAAGCACGACTCACGTCCCGTCCTCACAGCTTTACTTTTGCCAGTACCTCGTCTCCTACCTTTCCAACCTTACATAAGCTCTCCTGCTTCCGAGTCTCGGTCCGGCACACAGTTTTAATCTGCCAGGATGTTTCAAGTTTCAACTTAGAATTTACTCCGAGTTTCAACTTTCAATCACATAGAAGATACAATATTGCGAAATTGGAGAACGTTTTTGAAGCAGTCCACCTACATCTTAAATGAACACACGGGGGTGCAC
This sequence comes from Schistocerca cancellata, assembly GCF_023864275.1. NCBI lineage: Eukaryota > Metazoa > Arthropoda > Insecta > Orthoptera > Acrididae > Schistocerca > Schistocerca cancellata. Next base: position 806,823,948 of record NC_064630.1, read on the forward strand.
TGCTATTTTCCACTTACATGAGCATGCAGTGTTTGAAAGCTCCTAATGCCATCATCGAATGCTTTGAGCAGTAGAAGGTACAGCGCCGTTCTCTCCCCGAAAAGAATGACACCAGCTGACTGTGCTGTTGGTGCAATAGCCCGATCAAGAGAGACCGAAAGGGTGGCTGAATCTCCCTGCATATTAAGAATATAATTCATATTGTATTGTCGCCTCAAACTCTTAGTTGTACATGCATTTGGTATCGTCCAAAGATACCTTGAGGGCAAAAGCAGAGCAGTGGGGTGCCTCCATGCCCTGTATCTGCTGCTTAATCCACAGTCGTCACTGCCATGGCAATACACTCTACCTAACACCGGACAGACCAGTGCTATGAGTACATGGCCAAGGTGTGGGGGAAGGCCGCTGACTCACGTATGGTGGTACAGCAGAGGGTGCAAAAGTGAGCTCTGAAACTCGCTCTGCGCGTCCTGAGGCATTAGACAATTTGTCTGCTGCATGAGCACACTGGAATTGCGCTTTTACACGTAAGAATCTGGCAGAGTGCCTGTGCCTTCTACGAAAAGTCGGGCCAGTCCCACAACAACTCGTCATGGAACTGAGCCACCAACCACACTACATGTCAACAACACGTTGGGCTCAACAACTATGAGAATAATCTTCCCTGCAGTGGCTTGAGGTAAACCTACCTCCACATCACCAGAGGCCAATCTGCTGTGACAATAATTTTCTCTGCAGCAGCATGAGGGCAATCATCTCCACATTACTACGACCAATCCAACAAGTCGGGTAGAATGTAACTCCATACTGGGGAATGTAACACCTTAATGTTTAACCTGCACACATGCCGAGCAAGGAATGTGAATTTAGTTTCAAAACCTTTTCTTAAGAATTTACTTTATTTACTAGCGATTCATCAAGAACATTAACACATTTAATCACACTATGTGAGCCTGGAAGTAGTAGCCAGCGGGTAACTGATGAAAGCAAATTAAATTTCTTTCAACAAACGGAAATTTTATTCCTGAAAGAATTTTCTTTTTTTATTTTTATTTTTTTAAACAGATTAAAAATTGTAATCAGAAAGCACCCTCTAATTATAAAGTTACAATTTATTCAGAGGCAGAAAGAACAAATTTTGACAGTATGAGCTTTTGGGCTGAGAACCTTGCCGCTCCCTTTTGACACGGCCGTAGTCACGATCGGTCACAACAACCTCTGAAAGACTACACTGGTGCAAATCTGCAACATACCAGATTACTTCAAACTAAATCACACAAGCACATAAACTATGCATGGAAATGGTACAAAACACTAGCATTAGAAAAATTAACTTTCCACCGAAGGTGTAACTTGATTTTTAAAAAACTCTTACGGTGGAATGGTGGCAACTTTAAATACTAAAATGACAATTTAAATAAAAACCCATGAAATGCTGTCTTACATAAAATATATAAATATGCTCTACATTACACATATACCGCCTCTCAAGATCATAGGCAAGATAAAAACATATTTCAGGAATTGAGCCGTTACACTTCAAGCAATAAATTCGTTAACACCGAATCCGACAAACATGACAGAGGCAACTATTAACGTACGACAGACCGACAGAATGACACTAGCTGCCTAACAAACGCGGACGAGAGACAAATGAGCAAGCTGGGGACTGACCAATAAAATACGTAGAATTTAACAAGTAAACGTTACAACATACCACGAATCACTTAACTTCTAATAAACTGCGATGTCTGACGAAGATCTGGCGCAGCACCCCCAAGACGCTCTCCCGAACCGTCCGCTGCCAGCCACTTCAACGGACGCAGGAAGGCGCGCCGACCTCCCGTCTCACGGCGTGGCAACTCGCAGCGGCCAGACCGATGTCGTGGGTTGACTCCTGTTGCTCTCATGTCGGCCACGAAGCCACTACCCCTCGCTATACAGCGCGGCCCACTGGACTCACGTGGCGACCTCACATGCGCCGACGCTGAAGACGGACAAGTCATCTTGTGTCCCAGTGCGCCACCGACCAATCGATCGATCCAACTGCCAATGACCATTGCCTGAAGAAACTCGAGCAGACTGGGGGCCTAAGACATACTCGCACTACAGACGACAGACAGTACCCCACACTGAGCCGGCTGACCAAGTGACCAGACTCCTCTTCGCGAGCTCATAGCGCCGCTTAAATGCACGTGAGCATTTCCCCTTTTCCCACCAGGGAGACAGCAAATCGGCGATTGCCACAGCTGCGCCACCGCCAGAAACGGAGGGCGATTGCTTCCCATTACGCGCTGCGGCGCGCTCTTCAAAATAGCAGATTTTACCACGGCTCAGAATGCTCGACAGTTATAGCGTTTAGCGACTGATGGCTAGCGAAGTTTAAACTGCAGTATCACATCCAGCATTAGCGTATCTCGTGAGGCAGTTGTCAGAGGCGGTTGCCTGGACTGTACTCTCGCCTCACCGCACCTGTCTCGGCACCCGAGCGCAGTGAGTCAGGGCGCACCTTCAGCCTGGCAGCCTCGGCGTCGCCGTCGCCGTAGTCGTCAGCACGCGCGTCACGTCGAGGCGTGGGTGACGGTCGAGGCGGCCGGCCGCCCAGGGGCCGCCCCGCGCCTCCTCGGCTCTGCTCGGCTTTCCCCGCCCCCCCCTCGGCCCACCTCGCCAGACGGCGCCAATTAGCGGCCAACCGGAGCCGGTGGCCTGCCCACGGCGCGCCGCGCCCCCGCCGTGCTAATGAAATAGACGGCAGTGACGCCGCCGCTAATTCCTGCCCTCAACCGGACCGGAATTACAAGTGGCCGCTGCCGGGTAGCGCCGGCCAGCCGGCAGAGTCTTCCGCGCGACTTTGTCGGACCTTCTGAGCTAGGGTTGGCAGACTACAGACTGCTACTATCGGATGGAACAAATGACTTTTTCTGTAGACTAGAAATCTACTCTGTAGGAATCAGCATGGGCTTCGAAAGAGACGATCGTGTGAAACCCAGCTCGCGCTATTAACACGAGACTCACAGAGCCATAACCCGCCAGATTAGCCGAGCTGCTTCCTGGACTCGGGTAGGCGCGCCAGTCCCGGTTCGAATCCGCCCGGCGGATTAACGACGAGCCAGCATGTCTGTGGTTTTTAGGCGGTTTTCCACATCCCCCTAGGTGAATACCGGGCTGACCCCCACGTCCAGCCTCAGTTACACGGCTCGCAGACATCTGAACACTTTCGAACTATCCCATGGATTGCACTAGTTGCACACAATTGGGGAACACTAATTCCTTCCCAGGGGGTACGTGGTGGCGGCAGGAAGGGCATCCGGCCACCCCTTCAACTGACATTGCCACATCCGATTAACCATGCCGACCCTACGTATCCGCGGGAAAAACGGCAAAAGAAAGAAAAGACTCAAAGAGCCATAGACACGGGTTCCCAGGTAGATGCCGTGTCTCTTCACTTGCGCAAGACGTTTGATACAGTTCCTCACAGTCGTTTAATAAACAAAGTAAGAGCATATGGACTATCAGACCAATTGTGTGATTGGATTGAAGAGTTCCTAGATAACAGAATGGAGCATTTCATTCTCAATGGAGAGAAGTCTTCCGGAGTAAGAGTGATTTCAGGTGTGCCACAGGGGAGTGTCGTAGGACAGTTGCTATTCACAATATATATATATATATATAACATCTGAAAGCCTACCTGAATCCACGACTCGAAGAGGCCACATCATCTAATGATTGAATTGGCTGATGATGATGATGATGATGATGATGTAACATCGGAAGTTCACTGAGGCTTTTTGCGGATGATGCTGTAGTATATCGAGAGGTTGTCACAATGGTAAATTGTACTGAAATGCAGGAGGATCTGCAACGAATTGACGCATGGTGCAGGGAATGACAATTGAATCCCAATGTAGACAAGTGTAATGTGCTGCGAATACGTAGAAAGAAAGATCCTTTATAATTTACCAACAATGTAGCAGGTAAGCAACTGGAAGCAGTTAATTCTATAAATTATCTGGGAATAGGCATTAGGAGTGATTTAAAATGGAATGACCATATAAAATAAATCATCGGTAAAACAGACGACAGACTGATATTCATTGGAAGAATCCTAAGGAAATGCAATCCGAAAACAGAGGAAGTAGGTTACAGTACGCTTGTACCCCCACTGCTTGAATACTGCTCACTGGTGTGGGATCCATACCAGATAGGGTTGATAGAAGAGATGGAGAAGATCCAACGGAGAGCAGCGAGCTTCGTTACAGGATCATTTAGTAATCGCGAAAGCGTTACGGAGATGATAGACAAAACTCAAGTGGAAGACTCTGCAGGAGAGACGCTGAGTAGCTCGGTACGGGCTTTTGTTGAAGTTTCGAGAACATACCTTCACCGAGGAGTCAAGCAGTATATTGCTCCCTCATACGCATATGTCGCGAAGAGACCATGAAGATAAAATCAGAGAGATTAGAGCCCACACAGAGGCATACCGACAATCTTTCATTCCACGAACAATACGAGACTGGAATAGAAGGGAGAACCGATAGAGGTTCTCAAAGTACCCTCCGCCACACAGCGTCAGGTGGCTTGCGGAGTATGAATGTAGATGTAGAAATATGACATTTTGACTCTGTTGGGCCATTGTGCTTTCATTATTTCATTTTTCTGTAAAGCATCTACACTGGTGAGCACATGATGTGGTTAGAAAAATGTACTAATGGAGCAGAGACGAATGGGTAGCCACTCCATCAACGATACAAGCCACAAATTGGCAAATCCACTGACACAAGCGGCAAGGACAGATGGTAGATTGTTACGGCACTTAGCCTGGGAACGGCAAAATTGCAAGTGGATGGCAATGTGTTGGATGATGACGTCGGTCCGCAGCTCGTGGTCGTGCGGTAGCGTTGTCGCTTCCCACGCCCGGGTTCCCGGGTTCGATTCCCGGCGGGGTCAGGGATTTTCCCTGCCTCGTGATGACTGGGTGTTGTGTGACGTCCTTAGGTTAGTTAGGTTTAAGTAGTTCTAAGTTCTAGGGGACTGATGACCATAGATACACTCCTGGAAATGGAAAAAAGAACACATTGACACCGGTGTGTCAGACACACCATACTTGCTCCGGACACTGCGAGAGGGCTGTACAAGCAATGATCACACGCACGGCACAGCGGACACACCAGGAACCGCGGTGTTGGCCGTCGAATGGCGCTAGCTGCGCAGCATTTGTGCACCGCCGCCGTCAGTGTCAGCCAGTTTGCCGTGGCATACGGAGCTCCATCGCATTCTTTAACACTGGTAGCATGCCGCGACAGCGTGGACGTGAACCGTATGTGCAGTTGACGGACTTTGAGCGAGGGCGTATAGTGGGCATGCGGGAGGCCGGGTGGACGTACCGCCGAATTGCTCAACACGTGGGGCGTGAGGTCTCCACAGTACATCGATGTTGTCGCCAGTGGTCGGCGGAAAGTGCACGTGCCCGTCGACCTGGGACCGGACCGCAGCGACGCACGGATGCACGCCAAGACCGTAGGATCCTACGCAGTGCCGTAGGGGACCGCACCGCCACTTCCCAGCAAATTAGGGACACTGTTGCTCCTGGAGTATCGGCGAGGACCATTCGCAACCGTCTCCATGAAGCTGGGCTACGGTCCCGCACACTGTTAGGCCGTCTTCCGCTCACGCCCCAACATCGTGCAGCCCGCCTCCAGTGGTGTCGCGACAGGCGTGAATGGAGGGAAGAATGGAGACGTGTCGTCTTCTGCGATGAGAGTCGCTTCTGCCTTGGTGCCAATGATGGTCGTATGCGTGTTTGGCGCCGTGCAGGTGAGCGCCACAATCAGGACTGCATACGACCGAGGCACACAGGGCCAACACCCGGCATCATGGTGTGGGGAGCGATCTCCTACACTGGCCGTACACCACTGGTGATCGTCGAGGGGACACTGAATAGTGCACGGTACATCCAAACAGTCATCGAACCCATCGTTCTACCATTCCTACACCGGCAAGAGAACTTGCTGTTCCAACAGGACAATGCACGTCCGCGTGTATCTCGTGCCACCCAACGTGCTCTAGAAGGTGTAAGTCAACTACCCTGGCCAGCAAGATCTCCGGATCTGTCCCCCATTGAGCATGTTTGGGACTGGATGAAGCGTCGTCTCACGCGGTCTGCACGTCCAGCACGAACGCTGGTCCAACTGAGGCGCCAGGTGGAAATGGCATGGCAAGCCGTTCCACAGGACTACATCCAGCATCTCTACGATCGTCTCCATGGGAGAATAGCAGCCTGCATTGCTGCGAAAGGTGGATATACACTGTACTAGTGCCGACATTGTGCATGCTCTGTTGCCTGTGTCTATGTGCCTGTGGTTCTGTCAGTGTGATCATGTGATGTATCTGACCCCAGGAATGTGTCAATAAAGTTTCCCCTTCCTGGGACAATGAATTCACGGTGTTCTTATTTCAATTTCCAGGAGTGTATGTATTTCTCAAAGTTAAGTATTGCCATTTATTTTATGGAACAAAACTCTTTGATACGATTTACTTCAGTTGTTGTCTAACTATCCGAGAAGCAAGTTTCCTAGGCACCCCATCTCTGACAACTAGGCAGGATACAACAGACGTTCACAGGATGAAGTGCCGTATCGTTCGCTGCTGTTCCTGAAGCCACTCTGTGGCAATTCTGGACTTGCGGAGTGTCGCATTGTCCCGTTAGAATCGCGCAAGTCTGTCGAAATGCACAATGGACATGAATGGGTGCAAGCGATCAGGCAGGGTGCTTTGTCACCTGTCAGATCCGTATCTAGACGTATCAGACGTCCCATATCGTTTCAACTGCATGCGCCCACACTATTACAGAGCCTTCACCAGCTTGAACAGTCCCCTGCTGAGATGGAGGGTCCATGGATTCATGAGGATGTCTGCGTACCAGTACACTTCCATCCGATCGATACAATTTGAAACGAGACTCGTCCGACCAGGCAACATGTTTCCAGTCATCAACAGTCCAATGTCGGTATTGATGGGCCCAGGCGAGGCGTACAGGTTTGTGTCTTGAAGTTACCGAGGGTACACTAGTGGGCCTTCGGCTCCGAAAACCCATATGGATGATGTTTTGTTGAATGGATCGCGCGCTGACGTTGAAGATCCAGTGTTGAAGCCCGCTGCAGTTTTTGGTAAGGGTTGCACTTCTGTCACATTGCACGATTCTCTTTTGTCATCTTTGGTCCGATTCTTGCAGGTTCTTTTTCGGGGCGCAGCGATGTCGGAGATTTGATGTTTTACCGGATTCCTGGTATTCACGGGAGAGTCGTGAAATGATCGTACGGGGAGATCCCCACTTCATCGCTACATCCTAGATTCTTTGTCCTATTACTCGTGCGCCGACTATAACATCACGTTCAAATGGTTCAAATAGCTGCTGTGGTCATCAGTCCCCTAGAACTTATAACTACTTAAATCTAACTAAGCTAAGGACATCACACACATCCATGCCCGAGGCAGGATTCGAACCTGTGACCGTAGCGGTCGCGCGATTCCAGGCTGTAGCGCCTGGAACCGCTCGGCCACCCGGGCCGGCCACCACGTTCAAATTTACTTAAATCTTGATAAACTATCATTGTAGCGGCAGTAACGAATGTAACAACCTCCGCCAGACAGTTGTCTTATATAGGCGTTGCCGACCGCAGAGCAGTATTCTGCCTCTTTACATATCTTTATACATGAATACGCATGCCTATATTAGTTTCTTTGGCGCTTCGGTGTATGTTTATTGTAAACGCTACATAAAGTCTCTCTAATCGTTTAACTGAGGCGAGACGTGGGTACCAGCCGGTATTCAGCTACTCGACTGTGGAAAACCGTCTGAAAACCACGTTCAGACTGGCTGACACAGCGACCATTGCGGATTCGATCCGCGGCCGGCGCGCCTACCTGAATCTCGAAAACGGCGTGCTAACGAGCGCAGATGATCAACATTTAGAGAAAGCATTGTTGTAAAGTAATGTACTCTCATCTCTTATTTTGAACATAACAACCAATTTTTACTTATAGTGCATTAATATGGAAAGAAGAGCGTGTATGGATCTTCTTCTTCTTACTGTTGTTATACGTATATCATTATTACAAAGAGGGTGTCTAGAGTGTAATCCCAAATACCTGCGGAATAATTAAAAGACGTTTATACTATTATAGCGTAATATGGGATGAGGAAGCGTGCTTTGAACATGGACAGGATCATATCATGTTATTCACGTTCCGTTCACGTCCTACTGCGTTTGTGTGAAGTATCAGAGTGCCTACAAATTAATCAACCTAATAAAGTCATCTGTGTTGATTGTATGTGAAACGGATAACTTTAAGATTAACACGCAAACTCAATGGTCCATAGCAACGCAAGAAATGACGATATGTGTTAAGAGAAATTGGCTTCATTTCGTATCTGCAAAATTCAAAACAACGCTGGAGCAGATCCTATATATAGGAAAGGATAGCGTTTTGATTAATTAATGAAAGATGAGGTCAGTAATTAAATAAAATCGTATTTTATTTACTCTTAAAACACAAAGTGGACTATTCCAATGGAAAGGTGAAAATGTCTTCTGCATATAAAAGCACTGTTAACAAAGTTAATAAAGCAGTTCCAATAAAACGGTCCCTTTATGCACTTAATAAAATGGGATTATGGGCACAGGATGCAGTTAAAGAAATCTTTAGCCTCACGTAACTGGCGGACGTGGTGGATTGTATCCAAACAAAGACTGCAGGAATGATTTGCACAAACTCTGAGAAATAGATAAGGTAGGGTACTAAGGGGGGTTATTAAGGGTGCTACTCTATCGTAATTTAACCAAGCGGAAGATAAATAGGAAGAACACATGTTACTGGGCAGATACCACAGTAACAACAGGAGGTCATTAATGTCTGTAAACAAAAAATGAGAAAGAATTCTTCACACGTGTTGGTATTCATTGTGCCCTCAACTCACGCATTACAATCCGGATTCTAAATCATGACATTACTCGCTAGATACAAAAGAACTGACTCGTGGTATGGTCTTTTCGCCATGACTATGCCCAACAGTGAAGTGGAATCCCGTACGTTACATAAAATACTCACACAGGGTGCAAAATAACTGAACTCGGTCGCTGAAGGCGCTAATCTTTTCACATTATTATTACAGAATTCACTTAGAATGACTGTCATACTATGTGCCATGACCGCGAAGGACCAAGATCAAATTATTGCTTAACATGGTAAAAGTTTCACAAATTCCGAAAGAAAAATCTCCAAATGTTTCGTGAATAAACACGCCGTTAAATCAGGAATGTAGCAACATATGTGAGACCAAAGTCAATAATCTGTAGGCGCACGTGGTTATTTCTCATCACGAACAAAGGCTTTCACGTTACACTGCACCTCCACATGTGAAAACTAAATACAACAACCACGAAATATAGTTGAAAAAATACACTAAAATACGCTTCTGATAGAACCAAACTGAAACCTGCTACGTGTCGGAATGAGTCAAACCCTTATCTAACCCCAAAGCGCACCAGTTCACTCGGAAGAGTCGATCATATACTCATATGTTCCAGAAGCAAAGAATCTGACCGTTCGCGAATTTCGGCTGTCTGCATCTGCCTCGGTGAGTGGACAGGTACGTAGTACCATTGTGCAGTACTAACCACTGCTCAGTGGCCCCCAAAAGGGAATCACCATGTCTCTGCCTTGCCCTGTGTTCATTGTTAATCTTAGCTACCGGAATATTGCTAGGTTGGTAAAGCTCAGCTGTGTAGTGATCAGCTCTCTGGTTAACCGTGGAATTTTTAAATAGTTTCATCCATGCATTTAGTCACTTAGGTGAGTGCGCAGGAAGGGATGTGGATCAAATAGTTACCATTACCAATGAAACAAACATAATTTCCCGCCCATCCTTTCACAACAAGCTCGTCACAACAGTAAAACAGAGTTAGTAGGGGAAGGTCGGGCAAAGTACGCATCTGGTAAGAGTTCGCAGTGGCACTTTTTTCTACGTTGGCAATACTGACAGACAACAAAAAACTGCATTCAGTTGTTGCTTCTCGGTCAGGGATTTTCTCTGCCTCGCGATGACTGGGTGTTGTGTGATGTCCTTAGGTTAGTTAGGTTTAAGTAGTTCTAAGTTCTAGGGGACTGATGACCATAGATGTTAAGTCCCATAGTGCTCAGAGCCATTTGAACCATTTTGTTGCTTCTCTAGCGACGCCATGGCATGTTATTTTGAACAGCGCCGCTATATTGGTTATAGCAGGTAAATATAAATTTTTCAAATTATTTAATCTGTAAGTTGTAGATCGCAAGCAATAAGCGCTGTCATGCAATAAAAATTTCTGTGGTGCACTTCCAGTCTGTGTCTATCCTGCTTCCAAGATACTTAAAATTTTGCACCTGTTCTAGTATTTCTCCATTCAGCATGATTTTTATTTCTTTATTTCCTTCTAGTACCAATACTTTTGGATTCTTTGCGTTAATTTTCATTCCATAATTTTTGTCCCTTAGTTTCAATGGTGTAAACCAAATCCTGTAATTCTTTTTCCCCTGTGGATATAAGGACCATGTGATCAGCAAACCTCAAACACCCTAACCTTTGTTCTCCAATTTCTACTCCTTTGTCATCTAATGAGCATTGGTCAATCATACTTTCCAAGAAGGTAAAGAGTAGGTGATAAGCAGCATCCTTGTCTTACTCCTTTTCCTAGTCCGATCCAGTTTGTACTTACTCCTCTCACTTTAAATGAGGCTTTTTGATTAAGATATAGTGAGTTTGCACGTCTTCTGGTTTTCCAGTCCACTTGACATGTATGTGATATAAATCATCGAAACTGCGCCACTTGTAGAACCAAACACCTCGGCTGCCTTGGTTCCGCAAGCGCCCACCATACGATCACCAACAATTTGCCAACGTTCGATTTCACTTCGCTCTGACATAACTCGGACCACGACTGACACTTGCAACAGATTGAGGACATTGCACAAGTCACGTTTGTAGTCAAATACAACAGTGCAACCTGCAGGTTTGGCTATCATCTGCATTTATGTTCATGCATTTGTCCTGGACCCACATCTGTAGACTCAGAGCCACAGCTGGTTTGATTGGACAAGTGACGTTTGTGGTCGAATACAACAGGGCAACTTTCAGGTTTGGCTACCATCTGCATTTATGTTCGAGCATGCATTTCCCGTTGTGTTTCCATATTTTTGTCCCACCCCTGTAGACGCAAAGCCACGGCTGGTTTGATCGATTCAATGCATCACAGCTTCCGCCACAGAGGAGATAAAATTTATTCCGTACCTTTTTTTTTGTATTTAAGAACTTCCTCTGCCACTATATATTGTTTTCTTTACCTTCCAAAAGGCCACGTGGGTCTGAGGCGCCTTGTCACGGTTCTTGCGGCTCGGGAGTAAGTTAGTTTAAGTTAGATCAATTAGTATGTAAGACTAGGGACCGATGACCTCAGCAGTTTGGTGCCATAGTACCTTACCACAAGTTTCCAAAAACTTCCTTCCAAAGAGAATGACTTCGCAAATTCTAAACGTGGTTTTTCTTCTGAAAACCATGAAGCTTTCGCCCGAATGAGTAGTTCAATATTCCATTGTTTTCACACTTGATGAGTGCTACACATTGTAAAGTCACTGATTGTATTATTTTACGTTATTTAACGCTGCGTAAAGTTGCACCACCTGTTCGACATTGGAGTTCTTATGGATCCAGTTTATCTGGATTCATTTGGTCTTTGTCTTGAAAACATGGATACTGCATTAGATATTCATGTTATTAGTGTATTCGCAATATATTTCCAGTGCCTGTTCTAAATATTTTGAGGAGGAGATGAGCTGGTGAAATGAATTTTTACATCGAATGGATGTTCTTTTAAAGCAAGCGTAGGATTGTTTCAGAATAGAAAAAAAAGGTTCAAATGGCTCTAGGCACTATGGGACTTAACATCTGAGGTCATCAGTCCCCTAAACATAACTAACCTAAGGTCATCACACACATCCATGCCCTAGGAAGGATTAGAACCTGCGACCGTAGCAGCAGCGTGCTGCCGGACTGAAGCGCCTAGAACCGCTCCACCACAACGGTTGGCTCAGAATAGCAACTCGTACCTGAGCAATATAGGTAGCTTTGCCAATCTGTTGATGGATGGGACCTCATCTTTCTCCATGTGTCCTGGTACACTGACGATTTCTAGTCAATGAATAACAAATCATTTTGTGACATCACTTTGTCTAGAAGCTGTGACTGAGCTATTGAACATCGGTCTCTCGGTGACTATTACATTAGTCCTCCTTGGGAGTCCTGTTTATTATAAAGTCATAAAGTTTTTGAAGCATGTTAAATCATTGTATGCCTTGCGTTTTCATTTAATTAGCGATATCAAAAACCGACTTCATTTCGAGACGTTGCTGAGCATCAACTTCTTGCGATATAGGTCCACAGCTTCCACAACTTATTAAGATGACATCATGTTCGCTTTTAGCTGTAACAGTTTTATTCTTTTAGGATTGTTCAGAAAGCAGTAACTATGACTTATCCTGTGTTTATCAATTTGTAAGTAGGCTGTTCAGGTTTTTATGTTGGTAACGCCACGTAGCACTCTATATGAAAATCACTGACTGTGCCTTGTGAAGTCTGTGGCTGGTTTGCATTGTTGGAATATTTGCTACTGTAGTGTCGGGCAGTTGGATGTGAACAGCGCGTAGGGTTGCGCAGTTGGAGGTGAGCCGCCAGCAGTGGTGGATGTAGGGAGAAAGGAGAAAGGTGGCAGAATTTTGAGAGTGGACGATCTGGACCTGTGTCCATCAGAAAGAGTAAATTTGTAATATTGGATATCATAAACTTATATATATATATATATATATATATATATATATATATATATATATATATATACAGGGGATCCCAGCTATCTTGTCCACCCAAAATATCTCTGGATCAATAACAGCTATTGGAAAACGACTTTCACAGGTATCAATGTAGGGCTGGGGCCCATGAATGTACATATTTGGAAACATTCTAAAACGAAAGCATATGTGTTTTTTAACACAAACATATGTTTTTTTAAATGGACCTCCTATATTTTTTCTACAGAAATCCATAGCATGACAAAGAATATACACAATGGCGTTAATTGCATTCCAATATTCCCATTACATTCCAAGATCTTGAGACGCGAAGTTGACGCTTGAAACACCCGACATGCGCTGCTAGCGCACGTCCTGAGGCTCAGGCGTGAACCCCATGCTGCCCGTAATCGCGATGTGATTGACATGTGTAATCACACCTCCATACTTATCAAGAGGTCCGAAACGAATAATACGGTCTGCTGCCATCAACTCTCATAAGCACATAATGGTTTCCCTCGTGCACGTTTTACGTATCTACATACACAATATGAACCAGTAGCGATCGGTGTACACCCGTCAGGTTGTCTTACTGATCCTGTACACTGAAAATAAGGTTTATCTAATGCGTTATATGACCCATTGTGCCTGTCGCGCAGGGCCTGGCTCTACCTAGTCAAGTGTCCAACGTAGTTCCCACCACTCCCACAGTTACCACTTAGCCTTGTTTATGATATGCGACCCATGCAAACTCCTGTATTCCACCACCCTCCGAGCATCCCATTTGTTGTTGCTTTGCCATGCAGTACATCGCTTGGCAGTGTAGTCGTGCATCAGAGTAATCTAGTGACGGCAAAATAAATACCTGCTGGAATGTACGACGTTAATGCAGGATGGCAGCAGACCGTATTATTCGTTTCGGACCTCTTGATAAGTATGGAAGTGTGATTACGCATGTCAATCATATCGCGATTACTGGCAGCATGGGGTTCACGCCTGAGACTCAGGACGTGCGCTAGCAGCGCATGTCGGGTATTTCAAGTGTTAACTTCGCGACTTAATATCTCGGGATGCAATGGGAATATTGCGATGCAATCAACGCCATTGTGTATGTGCTTCGTCATGCTATGGACTGCTGAAGAAAAAATATAGGAGGTCCATTTAAAAAAATATAATTTTGTGTTACAAAACACATATGCTTTCGTTTTAGAACGTTTCCAGATATGTACATTCATGGGCCCCAGCCCTACATTGATACCGGTGAAAGTCGTTTTCCAATAGCTGTTATTGTTCCAGAGATATTTTGGGTGGACAAGATAGCTAGGACACCCTGTATATACATATATATGATGCCTTCTGAATATTATTAAGGTGAATACATTGTTTGTTCTCTATTAAAATCTTTCATTTGCTAACTATGCCTATCAGTAGTTAGTGCCTTCCGTAGTTTGAATCTTTTATTTAGCTGGCAGTAGTGGCGCTCGCTGTATTGCAGTAGTTCGAGTAACGAAGATTTTTGTGAGGTAAGTGATTCATGAGAGGTATAGATTATTGTTAGTCAGGGCCATTCTTTTGTAGGGATTATTGAAAGTCAGATTGTGTTGCGCTAAAAATATTGTGTGTCAGTTTGGTGATGATCAGAATAAGTAAAGAGAGAAATGTCTGACTAACTTCAGTTTTGCTCAGGTGCTTGAAAATAAAATAACGTAAGAGGTTTATCAGCACAGTAATTCATTAATTTTTCTAAGGGGACGTTGCAAATTTTACCTGTGTGACTTCTGTTGTTTAATGGACTTTTACTGCGGAATAAAGCTGTTACAGTAGACGTCAACGTGGCATTATTTTTAAAAAATGTTGTCGGATGTGTTACTGGAGATACAACTGAAGTTTTCCTTTGCTCGTCCAATACTTGCATGTGTGTCCGCCTGTACCCTACGTTTCAGCCGCCAGTTGCAGGTGCAAGTGCTGCAGTTACAACGACTGCAGGTGAATCGAGTAGCGAGAGCAGACAAAAAACGGCGTGGGATGTGTTTGTCTGGACTTTCAGATTACGTTCTCGTAATGCACTACGCTCGTGTTTCAAGGTACTGACTTTTATGAGACTCAGTAACTTCTTCATGGTCGTTTGCAGATCGGTTCTCTTACACTTACAAAGTTAAATTTAAGAGTTGCGCTCTCCTTCATTCTGCTAGATAGTTCACATAGCCGTAACTTTTATTTCTATTGGACTCGGATTTTTGTGTTTACGGTTCTTGTTGGTTCAAATGGTTCAAATGGCTCTGAGCACTATGGGACTTAACATCTATGGTCATCAGTCCCCTAGAACTTATAACTACTTAAACCTAACTAACCTAAGGACATCACACAACACCCAGTCATCACCAGGCAGAGCAACTCCCTGACCCCGCCGGGTTCTTCTTGTTCAGTGGTCTTGAGAGCAGGTTCATCGTAGCAGTCAGACTTCTAATATTGCACTGCATAACGTTTATGTTGACAAAAGTTTAAAATCAAATTCCTTTCATGTCTGCATCCAGACTTACATCTACATCATTACTATACAATTCAAGTGCCTGGCAGAGGGTTCATCGATTTGCGTTCAAGCTATATTTCTACCGTTCTATTCTCTAACGGCGCACGGCAAAAACGCGCACTTAAATCTTCGTGTGAGAAGCTCATATTTCTCGTATTTTATCATAACGATCATTTCTCCCTACATAAGTGGGTGCCAACAGAATATTTTCCCAATCGGATGAGGAGTTGGTTATAGAATTTTCACGAGATCCTGCCGCAAAGAGGAACGCCTTTGTTTTAATAATTGCCAGTTTGCTACCACAATTCACGTATGATCCCCGTGGCACTTTTTTCCCTACTTTGCGATAGTAGAAAACGAGCTGCACTTCTTTGAATTTCCTCGATGTCCTCCGTTTGGTCCATCTGATGCGGATCCTACATCGCACAGTAGTACTCCAGAAGAGGGCGGATAAGCGTGGTACAAGCAGTGTCTTTAGTAGACCTGTTCTACTCTCTAAAGTGTTCTGCCAATAAATTGCAGTCTTCGGTTTGCTTTTCTCGTAACGTTATCTGTGTGATCGTTCTAATTTAAATTATCTGTAATTGTAATCCGGAAGTATTTAGTTGACTTTCCAGCCTTGAGATGTGCGTGATTTATCGAGTAACCGAAATTTATCAGATTTGTTTTAGCACTCATGTGAATGACTTCACACTTTTCACTATTTAGAGTCAATTTCCACTTTTGACACCATACAGATATCTTGCCAGAATCATTTTGGAATTGGCTTCGATCATCTGATGACTTTACAAGACGGTGAATGATGTCATTATCTCCACACAATCTAAGAGAGTAGCTCAGATTGTCTCCTGCGTCGTTTATACAGATCAGGAACAACAGAGCGCCTTTAACACTTCCTTGCCGGCCGTTGTGGCCGAGCGGTTCTAGGCGCTTCAGTCTGGAACCGCTCGACCGCTACGGTCGCAGGTTCGAATCCTGCCTCGGGCATGGATGTGTGTGATGTCCGTAGGATAGTTAGGTTTAAGTAGTTCTAAGTTCTAGGGGACTGATGACCTCAGATGTTAAGTCCCGTAGTGATATAGTGCTCAGAGCTATTTGAACCATTTTTGAACATCTCCTTGGGGAACGCCAGATATTACTCTTGGTTAACTCGATGGCTTTACGTCACTTACTACGAACTGTGACCTTTCTGACAGGAAACCACGAATACAATTACAGAACTGAGGCGGGACTCCATATGTGCTCAATTTGATTAGAAGGCGCTCGTGGGTAACGGTTCGAAACCCTTCTGAAAATCTACAAATGCAGAACCAATTTAACAGCCCCTATCTACAGCACACATTGTTTCGTGAGAACAAAGAGCCAGTTGTGTTTCACAAGAACGGCATTTTCTCAATCTGTGCTATGTCAATAAATGATTTTCTTCGATGTAATTCATGTTTGGGTTAAATAAAGATTATACAGGCAACGAAAACACCAAGATATTTACGATTTCATTAACAAAAAATGTAGCTACTAGGCGGATTTCCTTTCCCTGCAAAGATTGTGTGGAATGCTATCTACAAAGCGTGGGACGCACGAAATCAGATATCACTATCACTTCTTCTCTGCAAAATATTAGAACAACTGTAAAAAAAGCACTCCGTCTTCAGGCCACGAGGGGCCTACCGGGATCATTCGACCGCCGTGTCATCCTCACTGGAGGATGTGGATAGGAGGGGCGTGCGGTCAGCACACCGCTCTCCCGGTCGTTATGACGGTATTCTTGACCGAAGCCGCTACCATTCGGTCGAGTAGCTCCTCAATTAGCATCACGAGGCTGAGTGCACCCCGAAGAAATGGCAACAGCGCATGGCGGCCTGGATGGTCACCCATCCAAGTGCCGACCACGCCCGACAGCGCTTAACTTCGGTGATCTCACGGGAACCGGTGTAAATCATTGCGGCAAAGCCATTGCCATTAGAACAACTATTGGAAGCGTAATGCAAATACCCCATTGGTACAAGTATGTAATGAATTAATGATAAAGACCAGTTAGTAGCCTTAGCAGACAATAAACAGGATTCTAACTCCGAGGAGATGGAAACACAAAAGGAATACATATTTCAGTATCGTGGTGGAATGGTTCACTGCTCGCAATGTCTTCGATCCTCTCTTAGCTAGCCTTGCAGGAAGTTCCTGTATAGAAGACATATAGACGACGGCTGCTCTGAACCTGTATCCTAGAAGTCACACCTCTCTGAGTAGTTGGCGGCACCAACATTCTGGAGCTTCCTGTAACTGCGTAGTTCCAGTGGTTCCAGCGAAGACGCGCCGGCCCGCGCTGGAGCAGACAGAGCCTCGCCGCCGCTGCCGCCGCTGCCGCCGCCGACGATATTCATAAACTGCTCCCCCTCTTCTCCATTGTTCCGCAAGAGCGGCTCCTCTATACAGGCTGCATCAATAACGGGGAACGACCTCCTCCCTCGACCCATCGGGTTCTGAAACGTTCTCTCAGAGGCAGACACCGACACTCAGCCTGGAGAAAGATATTAAATATCGGAAACAAATGTAGCGTTTCTTCTTTTTTCCGCGACGTCTCTCAGACAAGGGAGAGTAGTGGAATGTTTTTCACTGATTTATGACAGTCTCATTGTCGGCGCGCGTCCAAACACAGCTGAAGCTATCGTTGTGATTTTCTGAATATTATCCTGTATGATTCGCCCCGGTGTTACAAAATCGTTTAGACGCCTGTTTACTTGACAGCCAGTCATATAAATAACGAATTTTACTAGGAGTAAGATTTTTGGGGACACTGCCTCCACATTTTCTGTAATTTACAAGTTAGACATTAATTTCCCCAGTTCAATTCACCTTTTTACACAACGTCAATTTCTGGCTCTGATGCTTCACATATTTCAAAATTTGTATGTATTTTGAAAATGCTCCGTTTTCCTTCAGAGTTATTCTCAACACGATTTGATTTATTTTGTCTCAAACTTCTTTAACGTTATTTTGATGCATTCGGAATTTTTGCATTCGAACATTTTATTCCGACTACACGAGTCAATTCGGAACTGCCTTGATGCTTTGTTTAAATTAGAGAGGATCAATTTTTCTACTGGATATCTTATGTAAGTTGTGGACTGGTTTTCAACGCTGAAAAATTCTATGCTTAAAAGTGCGTACGAATCGTTCTGCTTCTCCGTTGGACTGCGGGTGAACTTTTTAGATGATGAATGCCATTTCGTTCACAAAAAAGCAGTCACGTGAAGTGAACTGTGGTCCGTTGCCTAACACAAACACTTCTGGCAAACCTTCGATGCAAAATATTGATGACAACCCGTGAATGGTGTTACGTGGTGTGGTAGAGTTCATAGGCAATGCAACGGAAGCTTGCTAAAAGAGTGATTGAGTCTTAGGACAAGCTGAGAAAAACTGTGGGGAAGCGGTTTGATTCTCCAAGCATGTGCGACATTGTGATGTAACCTGTTCAATGTGGGCGTCCATGTCCTTCCATCGCGCTAATTGTTTAGTGCGAAAAATCCCCCAATTTCCTAGATGCAGCAATCGCAACACATCCTTTTGCAACACTTCGAGAATAAGCGCACGTGATTGTCCACTGTAATTTTGAACTAGAATCACACCTGTTGAATTGAATGGTTATACCGACGAGCACAATTCAGTTCTCGATACTGTTCAATGAGCGAGGCGAAGAAATGCGAATGTAATGCAACAAAATCTTGAGATCTGGGTCTGCTTCCGTGGCCTACGCTATTTTTCTGATGTTCATCGGAATAGTTTCCAACAATTCAGACACCTGCACGTCGATCTGACCACAAGATGCGGCACATGCATCAGAATCAGCAGTGGAGCGCGCACGGAGGTTTTCCGGCAGTCGTTCTTCCCGCGAACCATACGCGACTGGAACAGGAAATGGAGGTAATGACAGTGGCACGTAAAGTGCCCACCGCCACACACCGCTGGGTGGCTTGCGGAGTATAAATGTAGTAGATGTAGAATCTGGGCCAATCGGAAGGCGAGAGAGGGCGTCTGCATCGCCATGGTTTGCCGTAAGTCTGCAGACAATTTAATACTGATATTGCGAAAGCGACAAAGCCCAGCGTTGCTATTTTTAGCAGTGCGTGAAGGAACCGCCTTCGAAGGACGAAAAAGAACTTGCGACCATACAAATAGTAATGGAAATTTGTCACTATTTGTCACTCTTTTTCTATTTGAGAATAATTGCACTGAGTTTGAGTTAACGACTTTGAAGCAAAAGCAATCGGTATGTCTTGTGCATCATTTCTGTACGAAAGCACTGTGCCGATTCCGTAAGAAGAAGCGTCAAACTGCGAAACTACTGCCTTGGCAGGATCAAAAGGCACTAAACATCTGTGACAAAGCAAAACATTTTTGAGTTTCTGAAATGCCTCCTGACCTCCTTTAGTCCACACAAAAGGTACATTTCTGCGACGCAAGCGATGTAATGGAGCCGCTATCTGAGCGGCATTCGGTATGAACCGAATGTAGTATGTCATCTTTCCTAGTACTGACTGCAGTTCAGACACATTGCGAGCAACAGCACGTCACGTATTGCGACCAAATGAGATTGGAGGGTGTGCAGACTATGACTGTTTATCATATGACCTACGTACTGTAGTTCAGTGTGAAAAAAGTCACACTTTTCGAGACTATACTTGAGTCCTTTTGACAATGTTGACTGGAATACTCTCTTTCAAATTCTAAAGGTGGCAGGGGTAAAATAAAGGGAGCGAAAGGCTATTTACAATTTGTACAGAAACCAGATGGCAGTTATAAGAGTCGAGGGACATGAAAGGGAAGCAGTGGTTGGGAAGGGAGTGAGACAGGGTTGTAGCCTCTCCCCGATGTTATTCAATCTGTATATTGAGCAAGCAGTAAAGGAAACAAAAGAAATTCGGAGTAGGTATTAAAATCCATGCAGAAGAAATAAAAACTTTGAGGATTGCCGATGACATTGTAATTCTGTCAGAGAAAGCAAAGGACTTGGAAGAGCAGTTGAATGGAATGGATGGTGTCTTGAAGGGAGAATATAAGATGAACATCAACAAAAGCAAAACGAGGATAATGGAATGTAGTCGAATTAAGTCGGGTGATGTTGTGGGTATTAGATTAGGAAATGAGACGCTTAAAGTAGTGAAGGAGTTTTGCTATTTGGGGAGCAAAATAGCTGATGATGGTCGAAGTAGAGAGGATATAAAATGTAGACTGGCAATGGCAAGGAAATCGTTTCTGAAGAAGAGAAATTTGTTAACATCGAATATAGATTTAAGTGTCAGGAAGTCATTTCTGAAAGTATTTGTATGGAGTGTAGCCATGTATGGAAGTGAAACATGGACGGTAAATAGTTTGGACAAGACGAGAATAGAAGCTTTAGAAATGTGGTGCTACAGAAGAATGCTGAAGATTAGATGGGTGGATCACATAACTAATGAGGAAGTATTGAACAGCATTTGGGAGAAGAGAAGTTTGTGGCACAACTTGACCAGAAGAAGGGATCGGTTGGTAGGACATGTTCTGAGGCATCAAGGGATCACCAATTTAGTATTGGAGGGCAGCGTGGAGGGTAAAAATCGTAGGGGGAGACCAAGAGATGAATACACTAAGCAGATTCAGAAGGATGTAGGTTGCAGTAGGTACTGGGAAATGAAGAAGCTTGCACAGGATAGAGTAGCACGGAGAGCTGCATCAAACCAGTCTCAGGACTGAAGACCACAACAACAACAACTTGAGTCCTGCTTCTGACAACACTCGAAAAAGAGTATGCGAATTGGCAATGTGTTGCTCTGGTTGTAAGGCGTCGGGATTTTGGATACCTTGCAAGTCGGATGTCTCAGTTTTATGTGTCGTTTACAGTGACGAGAATAACTCCCTTATGTAAGTTTGCATGTAAAAGGTAGAAACAGGGTGGAAGCATCACTGGAATGGAAGCCAGTGTTACCTAGCCACGCTGTGACACAATTGCCTGCAAAGCCGCAGCCTAGTCAAGGTCAAGCGCTGGTGATAGGCGCGCCAGAGAACTGCGGGAAGAACAGTGTATCACGTGAGCGGCGCGTTAGGACGTAACTTACCACTCTTGTGGGTGGTGGAGTGTTAATAAGACGGGTCCCTGACAGTTCAGTTGAAAGCCAGCCAATTATACGACACTGTACTTATTAAGCCATTTGCTGATTGGGCATGCATGGTTACTAGAAATGAAAGAGCTACTGCCATTGGCTGTTCCATCCAGTGTCCAACCTCACTGTAGAGGGAAGGGAAGCTAGGCTGAGGAGACGCGCAAGTGTCCAGCACGACAAGCAGTTTCCCTTGAGACGTCGTCGAGTGTAGTCAGAGGCCTCTGACATGATGACAGAGCAAGGAGATATTGTTGTGTCTAGACAAGACAGTCTAGACACAGGGTGAGGTTACCGAAAGGGCACGCGTCAACTCACGCCGACTGGCGTGAAGTCTGGAACAGGATACTTTAGAAGGCACTAAAGAAAAGTACGTATCGTATGTTTACTTAACTTTACTTCATCCTTGTGGTACATCACTATTGACGATACAAGTGAGACTCTCTCCAGATATGGTCAATGGCGCCTTGCTAGGTCGTAGCCATGGAGTTAGCTGAAGGCTATTCTAACTGTCTCTCGGCAAATGAGAGAAAGGCTTCGTCAGTATAGTCGCTAGCAAAGTCGTCGTACAACTGGGGGCGAGTGCTAGTCCGCCTCTCTAGACCTGCCATGTGGTGGCGCTAGGTCTGCAAGTACTGACAGTGGCGACACGCGGGTCCGACTTGCACTAATGGACCGCGGCCGATTTAAAGCTACCACCTAGCAAGTGTGGTGTCTGGCGGTGACATCACAGATATATTGGTGTGAACACTTTGTCCACCCGGCTCCCCCGGCCGGGGTTGCCGTGCGGCTCTAGGCGCTACAGTGTGGAGCCGAGCGACCGCTACGGTCGCAGGTTCAAATCCTGCCTCGGGCATGGATGTGTGTGATGTCCTTAGGTTAGTTAGGTTTAATTAGTTCTGATGACCTCAGAATTTAAGTCGCATAGTGCTCAGAGCCATAAGAACCATTTTGAAACATAGCTATCCACTAGAGAGTCTTTCTCTCAGTCAAAGTAGTTAACTATCCTGAATTTTTATACACCAGGACCTCCTGGTGTGAACAGGCGATACCTCAAATTGCTCTTGTACACTGTAATGATCCAACATGTACAAAAGTGATTCCAATAAATACAGTTACAGTTGTTGGCTGTTATAACATAGAGGTCATCTTCTAACCTCATTCGAGTATTTTAGGAACATTGATGGCTGCTGTTTTTGTACAGTCTAAACCTTTGGTGAGTCATAGCATATTTCCGTACAGGTCGGTTTGAAACTGCTTTATGCGCGCTAAGTGTAATCGTGTACTCAATGCAAACATAACGTTCAATTATTATAAGACCGACCAGGGGCATGTTTAGATGGTGTACGACCTGAGACGACAATGACACTTTAGCTGTCAACTGTTCCAAGTAACACTGCAAAATGGCCGGTGTGGAAGCCCTCAGAAGGGCAAATACAAGTACTTGAACAGACCTAAGTGTGTATTTACAACAAATACATTCAGTGATTCTTCGTCCAATGGGATTTGCAAGTAGGCATCACGCAAATCTCAGAAAAGTAACGTCCAGCACCAAGCCTGTCCACGAGTTCCTGAGGGCGAGGTAACGGGTCACTACTGTCTGTGGGTTGACTGCAGACTTGAAGTCAACACAAATTCGAATGCAACCAGAAGGATTACGCAACAAAACGAGAGAACTTGCCCATTGAGTAGCTTGAATGGGAGCAATTGCACCATGATCTTGCAATTCTTTCAGTTCACTGGATACTTTGTCTCTTGGAATGGGGCGGTCCCGGAAAAACTTAGGCTGTGCATCGTCTTTCAACGTAAAATGCGCTACAAAGTTATTAGCTTTCGCCATTCCTTCTGAAAATAGTTCAGAAGATTCTTTAAGCACGCTAGCGACACTGTCTTTTGGTGTGTAGATAACCACGAGAGTGATCCTGCTGTCCTACGAAATCGCACCCTAGATCATAGCTCCAGGTGTCGGTCCAGTGTGTCTAGCACACAGCCTCTCAACCGGCCTTCTTCCAACCAACATACAGCCATCGCGGGCAACGAAGCAGAACCAGCTTTCATCACAAACCACAACAGATCTTCACCCTGCCCTCGAATGAGCTCTCGCTTCACACAACTGAAGTCGGAAATGGGTATGGCTTGGGTCAGTGAAATGCAACTTCTAGGGCGTCTGGCTCGAAACCGTCCTTCAAGTAGCAGTTCGTTGTGTCGCTGTGGTGCCAACTGCTGCTCAAATGGCTGTTGCAGGTGCAGTCCGATGCGACAGAGCCAACACCGAATATGATTGTCTTCCCTTTCAGTAGTGCTACGTGGCTGTCGAAAGTAGAGATGGGGGATCCGCTCCTGAACTGATTGATAGAGTTGAATCTTTCAAAGGAGTGAACAATCAGTGATTCAGAAAAAAAGAATGGTAGCTCCAAACGTTTCCCACGGCAGAGAGAGAGAGAGAGAGAGAGAGAGAGAGAGAGAGACGAAGCATATCAGCGGCGCCTCTGCTGGTCAGAGCACAGTGCACGCCACACAACACAGCCGGCGCCGGCCTCTGCCCTGCTTCTACCTTGGCTGCCTGCATTGTGCAGTGCCCCATTGGATTTTGTGTTTCACATATGCCGTGCTGTCTCTGTGCGTCATCTGACGCGAGCAGTGTCTGGCGCAGCTTAACTTAGCATCACACTCTGTCGGCGATCGTTTCAGTCACACGTCCTGCCCTCTGGGCAGTTGATGCGAGCAACAGGACAGAGAGCCTCCTAGCGGAGAACATAAGAACTACTTGCAACAACCTGCTCGCAAGAGAATGGACGATTTGTCTCGGAGCGGGTGACTGGTGGCCGTTCACCGCTCCCCCCACCCTTGGAACTCGCCCGCTTAACGCTCACCCCACCGTTCTCGACTCTAGCCAGAGCGTTGAGCAAAGCAACTCAGGTGTCACTCTGGTCTCTGCGGTCTTAGCTTACGCAGTAATACAGCTCACGGCTCGACCTGCTCGACTCAGCACTTCTGCATCGTAGTTCGTCTCTACTGGATATTGTTCTTCGTAGTAATACCACTATGTATATTACATTATTATGTTATGTATACATCATTTGTTTTTATTTTATTTTTATTTGTTTAAACTGATCAGATTAGGTTCCAGACGACTCCTCTTACTATAGGATTTTTATTATGGACACTCGAATTTACGCTTTAATTACGAGCGAAACGATAAACGTATCGCAAAATGTGATACACCAATATTTTCCTTCTTTTGTTCTGCGTAAGGCTATATGCAGCACTTTAGTCTTACAGTCAACTTTATATATTTTTTTCTTATTCTGGTACGGATTTTGCGATTTTAGGCGTCTTCGGAAGGAAACGTTCACTTTAAAAATATATGGCTTGCGATGTATTTGTATGAGGTTAATGAAATTTTAATAAATTGTAGCCAAATATATTGTTAATGTAAATCTCAAGTTACAACATTTTCCGATCACCCAAAAAACCACGATAGTGCAAAATAAATCAATAATCAAAAACTTTGTCATATTGTGGAAATTTCAATAAACAATACAAAATTCTTACTCATTATCTGTGTTACTTAAAAATAGGATCAAATAAGATCAAAATACAGGTATAGTACTGGAATAAACCAAGTTTAAAGGGCAATGTGCCTTCCATTTATTTTCTATTGTGAATGAGTGGTGAGTCATGAAAAAGAGCTAGTTCATTTCAGGGAGTGAACAGTTCTCATCCGATCTCTGAAAAGAACAGTTTTGCCCATCTCTAGTCGAAAGCCTGCTCTTCTTCTTGCGACTGTACCTTTTCGTAACCACTGCTGCCAGCAATTATACACAGTCGCTACGTTCCCGTCAAGTCTTTCTGCACTATCGTAGTAGGAACATCCTACTTCACGTGGCCCTGTTACACGACCTCGTTCAAACCCACAGAAGTGTTGATGATGGAGCCGTAGAGGCATTCTTGTCTTACATCAGTTCACCACGTAATAACTGAAAGGTAAGTAGCGCTCACGACCGTTAAAGCGTATACAGAGCGGTACAATGTATCCACTGTTTAAAAGTCCGTAACTGGTAAAGTAATTGACGGAGTTGTCTCATCTTTGGTAGTGCAATAGTTTGTACGAGGGCAGTTCAATAAGTAATGCAACACATTTTTTTTCTGAAACAGGGGTTGTTTTATTCAGCATTGAAATACACCAGGTTACTCCCCAATCTTTTAGCTACACAACACTATTTTTCAACGTAATCTCCATTCAATGCTACGGCCTTACGCCACCTTGAAATGAGGGCCTGTATGCCTGCACGGTACTATTCCACTGGTCGATGTCGGAGCCAACGTCGTACTGCATCAATAACTTCTTCATCATCCGCGTAGTACCTCCCACGGATTGCGTCCTTCATTGGGCCAAACATATGGAAATCCGACGGTGCGAGATCGGGGCTGTAGGGTGCATGAGGAAGAACAGTCCACTGAAGTTTTGTGAGCTCCTCTCGGGTGCGAAGACTTGTGTGAGGTCTTGCGTTGTCATGAAGAAGGAGAAGTTCGTTCAGATTTTTGTGCCTACGAACACGCTGAAGTCGTTTCTTCAATTTCTGAAGAGTAGCACAATACACATCAGAGTTGATCGTTTGACCATGGGGAAGGACATCGAACAGAATAACCCCTTCAGCATCCCAGAAGACTGTAACCATGACTTTACCGGCTGAGGGTATGGCTTTAAACTTTTTCTTGGTAGGGCAGTGGGTGTGGCGCCACTCCATTGATTGCCGTTTTGTTTCAGGTTCGAAGTGATGAACCCATGTTTCATCGCCTGTAGCAATCTTTGACAAGAAATTGTCACCCTCAGCCACATGACGAGCAAGCAATTCCGCACAGATGGTTCTCCTCTGCTCTTTATGGTGTTCGGTTAGACAACGAGGGACCCAGCGGGAACAAACCTTTGAATATCCCAACTGGCGAACAATTGTGACAGCACTACCAACAGAGATGTCAAGTTGAGCACTGAGTTGTTTGATGGTGACCCGTCGATCATCTCGAACGAGTGTGTTCGCACGCTCCGCCATTGCAGGAGTCACAGCTGTGCACGGCCGGCCCGCACGCGGGAGATCAGACAGTCTTGCTTGACCTTGCGGCGATGATGACACACGCTTTGCTCAACGACTCACCGTGCTTTTGTCCACTGCCATATCACCGTAGACATTCTGCAAGCGCCTATGAATATCTGAGATGCCCTGGTTTTCCGCCAAAAGAAACTCGATCACTGCCCGTTGTTTGCAACGCACATCCGTTACAGACGCCATTTTAACAGCTCCGTACAGCGCTGTCACCTGTCGGAAGTCAATGAAACTATACGAGACGAAGCGGGAATGTTTGAAAATATTCCACAAGAAATTTCCGGTTTTTTCAACCAAAATTGGCCGAGAAAAAAAAATGTGTTGCATTACTTATTGAACTGCCCTCGTAGTTCCGGCAATCGCCACGCAAGCGTTGTATCGCGTTATTTTGTTCTGTCAGATGACAGTCACCAGATAGTCAGTGTTTTGTTCTTAGTTGCACCTAGTTACTCGAGTAAACATCGATGGCGCAAGGATTACATTCGATGAAAGGAAGTCAGTTGGTTTTTTAAGTACGAAAACATTAATGAGGTTCAACGGCAATGGCGAAATGAGTATCAAGCAGAGCCACCGACACGTTTAACGATTCGTCTCTCATTGGAGACAAATTTGAAGCCGAAGGCTGTGTTAAAAATGTACACAAACAACGAGCTGGACGACCTGTAACAGTAACAGGTCCAGCTAACTCCCGTCCTGTGTTACAACAATTCACTCGCTCACCACAGAAGTCTGTGAGACAGAGTTCCCGTTAAACTGGAGTGAGTCGCTCAAGTGTTCGGCGAATTTTGAAGACAGCAAAGTGGAAGTGCTACATCCCACGATTACTACACGTAATGAACGTAGACGACCCAGATCTTAGAATGGGGTACTGCGAGTGGTTTACTAACATGGTGCACAATGATCAAGAGTTTGCAGAGATGATTGTGTGGTCTGAAGAGGCACAGTTCAAACTCAATGGTACAGTAAATCGCCACAATTGCATCTACTGGGCCGCATAAAATCCGAACGGCCATGTAGACAAAGTCGTGAATTAGCCAGGAGTAAATGTGTGGTGTGTGTTGTCTTACAGGGGCTTGATTGGTCCATTCCTCTTTGACGGCACAGTTACCGGTAAGGTGTACCTTCAGAAGCTTCAGACATCCATTTTATCTGACATCGGAAACTTGTATGGAGAGTTTACTTTCAACAAGATGGTGCCCCACCCCACTACCAAAATCCTGTTAGGGCGTATCTCGACGAAAATCTACCAGCAAGATGGATAGGCCGTAGAGGTGCTGTGGAGTATCAACCACGTTCCCCAGACCCAACTCCTCTGGACTTTTACCTGTGGGGAACACTAAAGGAGGTTGTTTATCGACAAAAGCCACGCACATTGGATGAACTTCGAGAATCCACCGTACATTCATGTGCAAATATCCAACTGAACACGTTGCAGTGCTGCAGTTCGGCGGCATCGTTTGCGTGTGGATGTTAATGGTGACCATTTCGAACACCTACAGTGATATCTTTAAGTTGGACTTTAAGCTACACTTTCACCAAAAATGACATAACTCCGTCAATTAGTTTGAAAGTTATGGACTTTTAAACAGTGGATACGTTTTCTTGGATCCCTCTGTATGTAGAACAAACTTTACCTACTGACGGCACTCTTGTGCGACAGGCCTGTAATTTCAGACATCGTCTGTCAGATATAGAAACACGCCTACCAAGTTTCGTTTGTGTCGCACAACTTCTTCTCGGTGCTGCGCCTTTTTTTCCTTTAGAGTAGATGCATAACTCTCACTTTGAAGGGTGTGTTATTAAACCCTGTGAGTTATAACTCACTAATGAAAATTGCAAGTATTTATAAACCAGTAACATTGTCACAGATCCTGTGCAATTCTGAAAGGTGTACATCAAAATGAATGCTATGGCGAAACATGTAACTGCACGAAATGTTGAATACCTAAATTGAAACAGATTAGAGTAAAATTTATAGTGGAACAAAGTGACATGGCTTCAAACTGGTGTTTAATTTGATGTTTTCAATACAAAAATTAAAGCATCAGCGCATTGAAAGTTAAATTTACAACTTAACATGAGGTTTCTTACGGAAACACATCGGCACCATTACATGTGCCACGAACCACGCACACTCGCCGGCATTAGTGGTCACCAGTAAAGCTGAAGCTTAATGCGACAAATTTTTGTTTCTACAGATGTGGAAAGGGCAACGTTCCCCAATTACAATAAGGTAACGATGTGGACTTAATCTTCCACTTTACGAACAGTTCCGGTTCCAGTAATGTTACAACAGAGTCTCCTTGGAAGAACTAAACTAAATGTTGTGAGGAGTCCAGAATGCTCCACAGAAGTCAGTAATTATGGAAAGTTAATGCAGTATATTGCAGTTTCTTCTTTCCTACTCGTATGCAAACTGTTTTAATATGTTATTTTTGTGATCTTTATCATGTATGTATGTAATTTCTCGTGTATATAACTTTCAGAAAACTTCCACTTCTCATCCATTTGAATTTGAGTACACTATGTATTAAATTTTTAACTCTAAATTGTCCACATAATCGATTTTTGAAGTAAGCGACTTTTCTCCTGGAACCTCAAGTATCAGCGAAGGAAGCATTTAATCCTGCCCCCATCGAGACAATACGATAGTTTGCAAACAAGTAAACCAGTTATCACATGCAAATGAGTGTTCTCGCAGCGTTTCACTGCAAAGAAAACGTCTCGAGTTTCTTTACCCGTCAGTGTGCAGTGTGTCCGTGATGTTTCGGAAGCCACATTCTCTCCCTTCATCTTCTGACAACGGGAGGTATACAGCATACCCACTCATACGGACCTACACTACTTGCCATTAAAGCTGCTACACCAAGAAAAAATGCAGATGATAAACGGGTATTCATTAGACAAATATATTACAGTAGAACTGACATGTGATTAAATTTTCACGCAATTTTGGCGCATAGATCCTGAGAAATTAGTACCCAGAACAACCACCTCTGGCCGTAATAACGGCCTTGATACGCTTGGGCATTGAGTCAAACAGAGCTTTGATGGCGTGTACAGGTACAGCTGCCCATGCTGCTTCAACACGATACCACAGTTCATCAAGAGTAGTGACTGGCGTATTGTGACGAACCAGTTGCTCGGCCACCATTGACCAGACGTTTTCAATTGGTGAGAGATCTGGAGAATGTGCTGGCCAGGACAGCAGTCGAACATTATCTGTATTCAGAAAGGCCCATACAGGACCTGCAACATTCGATCGTGCATTATCCTGCTGAAATGTAGAGTTCGCAGGGATCGAATGAAGGGCAGAGCTACTGGTCGTAACACATCTGAAATGTAACGTCCACTGTTCAAAGTGCCGTCATTTCGAACAAGAGGTGACCGAGATGTGTAACCAATGGCACCCCATACCATCACGCCGGGTGTTACGCCAGTATGGCGATGACGACTACACGCTTCCAATGTGCTTTCACCTCGATTTCGCCAAAAACGGATGCGACCATCATGATGCTGTAAACAGTACCTGGATTCATCCGAAACAATGACGTTTTGCCATTCGTGCACCCAAGTTCGTCGTTGAGTACACCATCGCAGGCGCTCCTGTCTTTGATGCAGTGTCAAGGGTAACCGCAGCCATAGTCTCCGACCTGACAGTCTATGCTGCTGCAAACGTCATCGAACTTTCGTGCAGATGGTTGTTGTCTTGCAAACGTCCCCATCTGTTGACTCAGAGATCGAGACTTGGCTGCACGATCCGTTACAGCCATGCGGATAAGATGCCTGTCATCTCGACTGCTAGTGATACGAGGCCGTTGGGACCCAGCACGGCGTTTCGTATTACCCTCCTGAACCCACCGATTCCATATTCCATAGTCTGCAAACAGTCATTCGATCTCTACCAACACGAGCAGCAATGTCGCGGTACGATAAATCGCAATCGCGATAGGCTACAATCTGACTTTTATCAAAGTCGCAAACGTGGTGGTACGCATTTCTCCTCCTTACACGAGGCATCACAACAACGTTTCACCAGGCAACGCCAGTCAATTGCTGTTTGTGTATGTCAAATTGTTTGGACACATTCCTCATGTCATCACGTTGTAGGTGTCGCCACCGGCGAAGGCGCTCAAAAGCTAATCATTTGCATATCACAGCATCAATTTCGCGTCTGTAGCACGTCATCTTCGTGGTGTAGCAATTTTAATGGCCAGTAGTGTATATGTGCCAATGACGAGCTGCCATTGCTTAGGAGAACAGTTTTATTGTCTGACGTCGATGGTACGCTGGGCAAAGACTATGTGACGAGGATAACCTACCGATGGAGCTGGATCGTCTAACGAAGACTTTTTTCCAGTGGTTCTAAGAGGAAAGAAGCCGCCGAGGTAACTGAAACGTAGAAACGAGAGCAAAGAAAAAGATCACAGGATCATCTTCCTGCCACACGCTGGCTGACCTAGCAGGAATCAGCCAAGCTCTGAACAAGAGCGATCTCAAGCCTGTCTTATAATCTTCTAACCCCCCGCAGAAGCAAGAAATCCTTCAGGGAACGTGAAGGATGACCTAGTACAGTGGAAGACTTTTTGTGTACATTTACGTTTAATTACCGTGTTGTCTGCGTATGTATCTTATACTTTCCTTTAGTCTGTTTACCATTTGGAATATCTTCTATGTTGATATAAAAAAAAAGAACTTTACTCTGAATTTAGGGTATTGCGATGCCCTACGGACGCATAGCGACATCTGTAAAATTTTTATCGTAATGGGATCATTACTTTGCCTGTGAGCAGCAGTGCTGACGTCATTGCGGGAATGAAATGGGATGCACTAATTTCGGCAACTTTAATCCAGTTATACGATAATTTAAAATCGAGATTGACTTTAATCCAGTTACACGAGAATTTAAAGTCGAGATTGAATGCGAGCAGGGAACTATTTTGAAAGACATGCTAAAGAACAATTGCTAAGTAATTTTTACAAGCACGGTAGAACCAGGCTAACGTTACAAACAAAATTTTAAGGGCAATTCGTAAGTTTCTTTTTGCGAAGAAATACTGAATAACCATGTACGTCGCGGAAAAATAAATTGTAAGCAGAAATGTACACAAGTTGTAGAGATATGATGTTTTTGCCTGTATTTCTGGGTTAAAATTCCCTTCCGGATACTTCCACTCTCCACAGAAATCTGAGGCGTGACCGGTACAATGAAATTAACGTTCTTGTAGTGTGGAAGATCTGTCTTTAAATTTCATGCCGTATTGATCACAAAATAGAACAGAAAATTCACTACTGCGATCGACCACCATATTTATAGCCCAGCAGAAGACGCAAAAATAATTACTTGATTTAATGAAAAATAAAGGTGTCCATGAAAGTTATCAAATAAATTAAACAGTTTTTCTCAACTTCCCACAAACGTGTGTCAGTTGACTTAAGCCTCTTTAAAGAAATGAAGGTGAGAGTTTACATGTATATATTCTCCATAGATTTTTCTTCAGTTCCATGAGCAGATTAATGTACGGACGGTGGGAAGGATGGGGGATAAATTATCGTAGTCATGTGTGAAATATGCTTTCTTTGGCTTTTGCAGTAATATACTGTGATTTAACTGGAATATGCATTCCTCATGTGACCGGACCAGGTCATTAGATAGCGTTCTGCAGACTCCGCAGCCTTCAGCATCCACAGTTGATGCCTATACTATTATCGGACAAGATCATATCACAAATTTCTCAAAGAATCCCTGTACTTGTCATCATTCCACGGAGTTACGTCCTGACAGTATCTTCTGTTTTCAATAAGTAATGAAATGTATTAGTGTAATGCCAGCAGTGTGTCTAATGGAGAGGGACTTATTTCTTCTGGATGCAGGTGTAAATCTTTCCTATCTCGTGGAAGGACAAGAGAGATACACTTTCGTCACTCAGCGTTTACAATCTGTTCTAAATCAACATCTAATATTGCTGTCCTTTTTGGAAGTTGCCATTGCCAGAATACATAAGCGAAACGACATGAAATTCTGTTACTGGCAAACGCAAATCGGTCAGATAAAAAGCCGCGTCCATTGGGCTGAGATACAAGCTACAACATTTCTATCACCAACAGTAATGAATAACTCAGAAACGAATAGCAATTTCATAGCTCAATTGTAAGACATACGTATTAATAGTAATTTAGGCATATTGAATGAGAAGTCAGTAGTTTGAGCTATGTTTACCGTAACACCGCGTATTTTATTAGTATTAATTTTGTTGCAGAGTAATGGCATTTCATAGACCCTACGCTCAGAAAAACAGCTTCGTGTTTTCGGGATAATAGGTGAAGGACATGTGAAGTCAATGGTTTCTTTTTTACGTAGAGTCAGAGGAAAATGATAACCCATTCAAATTATCTCCATGGCATCTTTAATGCAGTAGATATACTCAAGAGACAACAGGCATTATTTACTCTCTTTCACAACATCCTATTTTTAAGAAAATATTATACTGAGAAACTATAAAGCCCTCAATGGGAACAGATAATTGTACTTAAAAACTTGTGTGTGGCCATTCTAGTTTTATTCGCTTCTCGTCACGATTATTAAAACCGAAGGCTTGATATTTTGTTTGTTTGGTACCAGTATTTGACAGCATAGGAAAGAATAACATTAAGGGATGTCATTGGATGTACGCAAACATACTATAGCTATTCCAGACACATTAAGGCACAACTGAATCAAGCTGAATTTAGGAAAAGAAAAAAGAAAAGAAAGAAACGAATACCGTCTGGACAGGCCTTGAAGTCCAACGGTACCTTCTGGCCGCCGTGTCATCCTTCGCCCGTAGGCATCAGCGGATGCAGATACAGAGGGGCATTTGGTCAGCACACCGCTCTCCCAACCATTGTCAGTTTTCGTGACTGGTGCTGCGACGTCTCAGTCAAGTAGCTCCTCATTTGGCCTCAAAAGAGCTGAGTGCACCCCACTTTCCAAAACACTCAGCAGACCCAGATGGCAACCCATCCAAGCGCCAGCGCTTAACTTTGGTGATCTGACGGGAAGCAGTGTTACCACTGTTGAAAGGCCTTTGGCTAAGCTGAATATAGCTACATAAAAAAGAAAATCTGTTTTTAATTGAAGTTTACACAATGTGGGCAGTTATGTACGAATGTCCGAGAAAGAATACTACCATTCAATAGTGTTAAAGAAATGACTCAGTGGTAATTGTTACATACTGCAGATTTTTTAAAATTTGGGGACCATTTACTGAGTGATCGTAGATAGAATCGAACTTCCGTGGATTATCGTTTCGCCCGCCATTTGGACCTTGTTTACTGAGAACCAGAATAAAGTCGTAGACAGGTCCCCCAATCTCACAATATAAAGGGGTCATATGTATTTACACAAAGTTTTATTCGTAGATTGTTGATGCGAAATTCTTGCAAACGGAAATAGCGCTATGCAGGGTTAGGCCTTTGTTACGCTATCAGGTTTCCTTGAGAAAGAAATCTGATTGAATATTTTTTTGACAAAAATATCTGACGTGGCGCTAAATGGTGTATTATACTGACACCAAATATTTCATTATAGTTTCTTCACAATGGCAGAAATAGACGTGTTACTATGCCCTACAGTTGCTTGTACTACATACAACTGCATTGTGTTTACGTTTGGAAGAGGGGAAGACAAAAAGGAAATGTACTCGGGCGAAGCCGTGAATTTCGCAGCGACATACTAAAAGCATTCAAAAAAATTTGTTATCGGAGGTGCAAGTCGAGAATATAAAGTCGCATGAAATTTACTTGCGAATGGACGAGAGTACGTTTCAAAATATGCTCAGAAGAATGGCTCCTCATATTACGATGCAGAACGCTCATCTCGCAAATGCTATATCCGCAAAAGACAAACTTACAGTAACATAAGATTTTTTAGGAACAGAAGAAAGATACTCTAGTTTACAGTATGACACTCGATACCACAATGCACAGTGTCCAAAATAATACCAGAATAGTGTGAAGCTATTTATAAAACACTGAAGGAGGAATATCTGAAGACAAATAACTGTTTAATATACAATATTGCCATTAAGAATCATTTTTATTTCTACAAGAGCTGTAGAGTTTCTTCTTTTTATCCTACGTCCTGGCCTTACTTTTTCCGCTAATGGCCTCCGCAATTTTTTCATAGCTCTCACTTCTTCTTATCTATTTTTGTATTGTGGATGACACAAGTTACTCAATGTGTCATCTCCCTCGTACATTTCTGTCAACTCTGTAGTTGATGGAAGGCACCACATAAACTTAGCGGCCATGTTTATGAACACAACTTTAAACAGCTGTGGCGGTACTAGCTGTCCAAGTGGTTACATTTGGCCTTGCAGTGAACAGAAGACGACCATTTCCTTTGATCAAATATAAAACGGGGCGCTAGATTTGACTAAATAAATTTGACTAAAGACAACATTGCACAAAAGTTCCCTATTACACTACGTCAAATACTTTGGACAAAGCAACTTCGTCAAAGAAATTTGATAGCGTAACGCCAGCCTTACTAATAATACAATGTACGTAGAACACCATTGGTATGGATCAAATATAGGGTTTATTGACATATTTTTGCAGGAGGGTAGAATGTTCAGTTGGATTTACACATTTCACAATTATCTTGTAGTATCAACATTTTTCTTGTTTGTGGAGCAGCTCCCATGTCAGTTGAGATGTAGTCTTGTTTGGTTGATCACCTAGCTTGTAAGAGGACCCTGGTCGTATTATGAGGCCCAGCATGTTCAAAACTCCATCCAGGGCACCAGATGGCAGCAGTACATTTTATCAGTGGTACAGCAATACCAGGAAACTTCTCACGTAATTCAGATTGCTTTGTTATCATTTAAGAAAACAAAAATAAACATAAAACAGCTTGTATTACAAAAATTCAAGTCTTTCGGATTCGGGAGGTAATGGCTTAAGTGTATTTGCTGGAGGCTCTCATAGTTACAAATTTTCACCCAGTCCACCTGCTGGTACAGTTCAGATTCCATTACGCTAACCACAAGCCAGTAGTCCATTGTTCATCATAATCCACCAGTGTACTCGTACAGCCTCATGGAAGCTTGTCATTAACATTCCCTTTATCTCATTGTGCTATCCATTTAGCTCTGTTTGAAGAGCAACCTTACAGCCTAGCAATGTCTGATTGACAGTTCTGCAGTGGTTACATTCGTAGTTTCATAAGACATTACCAAATATCGGTGCGGCATGTTCCTACATGTTCCCCTAGCCATACAACAGCACTCTTCACCACACACAAACACACACACACACACACACACACACACACACACTGATAGATCTTCTACACACTGGCTGCATGCAGGTAACAGCTAAGTGACTTGTTACAACCTGTAACCAATGATAGGTCTTCTACACATTGTCTGAATGCAGGTAACAGCTAATTGACTTGTCACAATCTGTAAGCGGCATTGCAGTAGTCTTTGTTTTCGCACACTCAGCTGTTGTACAGACTTCTGATTCACATGTGTTCTGGACAGGCAGGGATGGGGCTGCTTGAATGAGGAAGGTGAAAGGGAGTTCTTTCAAAGGAATGGCTTGATGGTTGGGAACTCTTGGTTCAGGAAAAGAGAGGGCCACAAGATTTCCTGGTATAGTCAAGACTTAAAGAGAATGTTGATACTTGACTACTTCCTGTACGGTAGCGAGATGAATAGGAACATCATTGACATTAAGGTAATACCATCAGAAATCTTGGATAGCGAGCACCGTTTGTTGGTAAAGAACCTGAGAGGGACTAAGGATAATAAAGGGGCAGAAAACCAGAAAGGCGTATAAGGGTATGGAAGTTGAAGGAGGAAGAAATCGGGCTACCGTACCTACAAGTGGTAAAGGAAAGCATCCCAAATTTGGAAATTTGTGGTAAGGTCTTATGGGACCAAACTGCTGAGGTCGTCAGTCCATGAACTCATGAACTACTTAATGTAACTTAAGCTAACTTACGCTGAGGACAACATGTGGTGTCACCGTCAGACACCACACTTGCTAGGTGGTAGCCTTTAAATCGGCCGCGGTCCGTTAGTATACGTCGGACCCGCGTGTCGCCACTGTCAGTGATTGCAGACTGAGCGCCGCCACACGGAAGGTCTAGAGAGACTTCCTAGCACTCGCCCCAGTTGTACAACCGACTTTGCTAGCGATGGTTCACTGACAAATTACGCTCTCATTTGCCGAGACGATAGTTAGCATAGCCTTCAGCTACGTCATTTACTACGACCTAGCAAGGCACCATTACCAGTTACTATTGATACTGTAAAACATGTACCGTCAAGAGCGACGCTCATCATTAATGGATTAAAATTAAGTATTCCACCAGCTTCGTCCTTTTTTCTAAAGTCTTATTTCCTTTTCCTGTTCCAGACCTCACGCCAGCGTGCATGAGCTAAAACGCGTGCCTTTCGGCTTCCTCTAATAATACGGTGTTGGCTCTCCTGCCAACCCACAACACAACACACACAGCCATACCTGAGGAAGGACTCAAACCTCTGATGGGAGGGAGCCATGCGGACCGTGACAAGATGCCTCAGACTGCGCAGCTACCCTGTGCGGCTAAAGCATCTCAATGGATGAACCAAAAACGGTAGAAGAGGACTGGGGGGATTCAAGGCAAGCTTTTTAAGAAAATTTTGGAAGCACGAGTTCGGGCAAAATTAGAAGGATGTATAAGAGAAGAGCAACATGGCTTCAGAGTAGGACGGTCAACAGTGGCTCTAATTTTTGCTGTAAGACAACTACAGGAAAAGCATTACGAAAATGGACTAGATCTACTAACGACCTTCCAGGACATCGAAAAAGCATATGATTTGTACGTAGAAACAACGCATGGAAAACCCTGGAGAACAAAGGTGTAGCAAAACAGATTATTTGGAGGATAAGGGAAATGTACCATGGAAGTGTGAGCTGTGCGAATGTGGAAGGAGAGAGATCAGCTTGGACCAAACAGCAGGATGGCTTGAGGCAGGGAAGTACACTTTCACCATTACTCTTCATTGTAGTGATGTATGATATAATGAGTACAGTAGCACAAGTAATTGGTGAAAGAAAGATGAAAGCTGTGGTGTTTGTAGATGATCTGATGATTTGGAGGAATAAAGAATAGGAAGTACAAGATCAGATAGAATTATGGGAACCAACAGTACAAGAAGACAGTACGAAATTTAGTATAAGTAAGAGTGAGATGATTATCACAACAAGAACGAAGGAGAGAGGAACAACTGGAATAACAATTCATGGGGAGTGATTGAGGACAGTGCAGAGTTTCAAGTACCTAAGAAGCCTGATACAGGAAGGTGGGGAAAACGACGGAGAAATAAACGAGTGGGGGAGGAAAGCAGAAGAATTTCAGAAGAGTGTCAGAATCCTGATATGGAGCAAGGATGTGCCCTAAATCAGTAAAAAGGTTATAAACCGGTCATACTATGTCTCGATCCTGACGTATGCATCTGAAACCTTGGTTATGAAAGGAAGAGACAAAAGCTAAGTACAAGCTAGGGAGATGCAATTCTTGAGGAACAGTATTGGAGTGCCAAAGATAGGTTAAGAAACGGGAGGATCAGAGAGTTAATGAAGGTAGAACCAGTACAGGAGGAGATAGAGATATCAAGGCTGAGATGGTATGGGCTCGTTAAGCGAATGGAGCAGGATACCCAGGAGGATACACGAGATGTGTCCAGAAGAAATAAGAATACTGGTCGAAGGGGAAGACGGAGAGATGGTTGCAAGAAAGAAGACGATGGAGAGGGTTATGTTCCAAACAGACCAGGCCAGAGGGTGAAAACTGTCCAAGATGATGCCAATGAGATCTACTTGTTCGACATTTCACATTGTGAAACCTTTGAACCTGATCCTCAGCATTTTGGAGGCACATTCTGACAGGTACCAAAGTCTTATTAACCGCTCTGGCATCTAGCACTGAGTGTACAGTTCCTCCAGATTTAGAGAGCCCGGACTGTACTACATTATGGACTGCTCAATAATTTCCTTGTCATAAGTCTTTCATATTTTCTAAGTGACTGCTGATTTACTCGCCAAAAGTCTGCAGTATGAGGTCTGGCAATACGTTTTATCAAGAAATACGTAAAGTTGCCTTTCACAGCCATGAATTATCACATGTTCATCTTAAACTACCTTTATGTACTTTAGCAGCGTGCCTTTCATTTGAGATTGCTGAGCAGGAACTGAACTACAGTTGTACTTGATAATGAGTACAGTTACAACAATGGATTGTCGAAAGAACTAAATCCTAAAAGGACTCTTTCCTTTCTTGGACTGAGTCATAATTAAGCAAAAAAGTTTCAAGAATGGTATGCCATATATGAGCTCCCTTCAAATCAATGTCATGCAGGCCCTGTGTCTCAGTCTCTCCATTTTTGATGTAAGCAAACTACACTCCTGGAAATGGAAAAAAGAACACATTGACACCGGTGTGTCAGACCCACCATACTTGCTCCGGACACTGCGAGAGGGCTGTACAAGCAATGATCACACGCACGGCACAGCGGACACACCAAGAACCGCGGTGTTGGCCGTCGAATGGCGCTAGCTGCGCAGCATTTGTGCATCGCCGCCGTCAGTGTCAGCCAGTTTGCCGTGGCATACGGAGCTCCATCGCAGTCTTTAACACTGGTAGCATGCCGCGACAGCGTGGACGTGAACCGTATGTGCAGTTGACGGACTTTGAGCGAGGGCGTATAGTGGGCATGCGGGAGGCCGGGTGGACGTACCGCCGAATTGCTCAACACGTGGGGCGTGAGGTCTCCACTGTACATCGATGTTGTCGCCAGTGGTCGGCGGAAGGTGCACGTGCCCGTCGACCTGGGACCGGACCGCAGCGACGCACGGATGCACGCCAAGACCGTAGCATCCTACGCAGTGCCGTAGGGGACCTCACCGCCACTTCCCAGCAAATTAGGGACACTGTTGCTCCTGGGGTATCGGCGAGGACCATTCGCAACCGTCTCCATGAAGCTGGGCTACGGTCCCGCACACCGTTAGGCCGTCTTCCGCTCACGCCCCAACATCGTGCAGCCCGCCTCCAGTGGTGTCGCGACAGGCGTGAATGGAGGGACGAATGGAGCCGTGTCGTCTTCAGCGATGAGAGTCGCTTCTGCCTTGGTGCCAATGATGGTCGTATGCGTGTTTGGCGCCGTGCAGGTGAGCGCCACAATCAGGACTGCATACGACCGAGGCACACAGGGCCAACACCCGGCATCATGGTGTGGGGAGCGATCTCCTACACTGGCCGTACACCACTGGTGATCGTCGAGGGGACACTGAATAGTGCACGGTACATCCAAACCGTCATCGAACCCATCGTTCTACCATACCTAGACCGGCAAGGGAACTTTCTGTTCCAACAGGACAATGCACGTCCGCATGTATCCCGTGCCACCCAACGTGCTCTAGAAGGTGTAAGTCAAC
This sequence comes from Schistocerca cancellata, assembly GCF_023864275.1. Classification (NCBI taxonomy): domain Eukaryota; kingdom Metazoa; phylum Arthropoda; class Insecta; order Orthoptera; family Acrididae; genus Schistocerca; species Schistocerca cancellata. Next base: position 806,864,060 of record NC_064630.1, read on the forward strand.
TACCCTGGCCAGCAAGATCCCCGGATCTGTCTCCCATTGAGCATGTTTGGGACTGGATGAAGCGTCGTCTCACGCGGTCTGCGCATCCAGCACGAACGCTGGTCCAACTGAGGCGCCAGGTGGAAATGGCATGGCAAGCCGTTCCACAGGACTACATCCAGCATCTCTACGATCGTATCCACGGGAGAATAGCAGCCTGCATTGCTGCGAAAGGTGGATATACACTGTACTAGTGCCGACATTGTGCATGCTCTGTTGCCTGTGTCTATGTGCCTGTGGTTCTGTCAGTGTGGTCATGTGATGTATCTGACCCCAGGAATGTGTCAATAAAGTTTCCCCTTCCTGGGACAATGAATTCACGGTGTTCTTATTTCAATTTCCAGGAGTGTAGTTCATTAACTTTGCTAATTACATGTTTTGGAATATATTGAGAAGAACACAACTCAAGCTGCAGAGAGTGGTGGCTGTCATACTAATTACTAATTATTGTAACTTTACCATCTTGTCCAAATTTGCTATGAGAGCATCCATCTCAAACAAATTCACTATCTTGTTCTGACCATCAACTTTAATATAATACTTTCCAGAGCAAAAGTCAGTTCTCGCAACCCTCTAAAGCAGAAAATCAGTTCCTATAATACAATCCACCAGTAAATTGTCAGCCAGTAGGAACATTTTCTGAATGATGATATTTCCTAGTTTGAAAGCAAAATGGGCATTTACTTTAAAACTTTTTTAATGTGGCACCAATTTTTCCTAGGGATCTCAACTGGTAAACGCCAATGGAGATACTTTAACAGATTTTGACACTGCATTATACAATCTCGTAAATAGTACACTCCTTGCAACACAGGTGTCTGAAACAATCAAAATGGCGAAACCAGCTACATGTTGTAATATAGATAACTGCTATTCTTTCACAGGCTGACTAGTACATTCATTTAATTCCTGATCTAATTCACTGCATATCTCACTCCCATCATCATACTGGAACATATTTAAATTATTATGGCCTCTGCTCCTATCCACGACCACCATTCTTGGGCTTAGTGTGGTTGTTCGTAGTTTTCCTCTTTGGAGGTGGTAGAATAGTTACTAACTTCTTCCACCCTCACATCCAGAACACATGTGTTCCAATTCTGATATTGTGGCTGCTCCTGCCATCAACTGGAATTCTGATAACCTGAACTGTACTGATTACCTCGCCACTTTTGGCACTTTCTTTTGATATGGTAGGGTAATCTAGATGGACAGCAGTTATGGGGCTCACCAGACAAATTTGTCTGTGTGTAACCACAAAAACCTCAGTTGCCGCTGTCACCACTGTCTGCTGAACTATTATTATTCCTACCTTTTACTAAATGTGCCACGTCATTGCTATCACGATGTACGTTATTGGTTCCTGATTTCACCTCTTATTGTGTAATGTTAGTGGAATCCATATCTGATGTAAATTCCTCTAAGTTGGTTTCTGGGACGTTCATCAGTTTTTTCATGAGTTCAATGAGTAACTTCAGCTTAAGTATTGATAAAATGTGTTTGCAATTGCCGCATCCCAGTATCTGGTGTTATTAATAAATTTTTTAAATATTTCCTGTGATTGCCTTGGTTTCGATCGTACAACTCTGGACTAAATATTTCCCTGGAATATCTCTCGTGAATAGTGCTGGATGAATGTTTTGTAAGAAATGATCACAACGATTGTGGTATCGTCCAGAAATCACAATGACTCACTAATGTTGCCATCAATAACACAGACATTTTCGCAGAAATCCGCAACAAAATATGGGGTAGGCTGAAGAAGCCATGTCCTCAAAGCACAGCAGCGCCCTCACACAGATGACAATACAGAGCTGAGCATGCAAATGCTCTGACTCAGATCGTGAAATCAGCTTTAGCAGTCAACATCATCGAGTAGGACTAAGGAGTTATTCAAGTCTCAGACCGAAATGTACTTTTGTAAATGTTGAACATTGCACCTCAAAACAAGAGTTTGTTAATTAGTGCATCAAGTGATAATAGTCAATGACAACTACAAATTACCAAGCAGTCCTATGGTAAAGTATTGTATCAAGTTAAGTACAGATTAGCATTCATTCATGTAATAAAGTGAACTAATATTTCATGTGTTGTAGTTCCAATGAGCCATCTCCCAGAGAAATCAAAGGTCTGACGATTGTGGTTTCATGTGTTCGTGAGAACTATTATGGGATTCTGCTGGTTCAGTGGCACAAAAAGCAGCTTGCCTTGCATGTACCCACTAACAAATCTGATTCTCAATATACCTGTATGAGAGTATGGTACTACATCTCAGAACGATCTTATGAATAAAATGGGATATGTACTTCTCTCATCAGGTAAAAAAATCTGTAAATTGTGTGCCGTATTAGGTTTTGTTATAACAACGTTGACATTAGCAGGAACCTGCGCCACAGGCTCAGGAGCCAACTGTTCTGTAGTATTGCAACTTGTGATGTACTGACTCATCACATCAGCCTTTTAAATTGATTTTATTTCTTCTTAAGTGGTATTCAGTTTTCTTCAAACCTTGATGATTTGCCTATACACGCCTTTTGTCCAGACTATGTCCAGATCAAACGTCTGTTAAGATGCGTTTCACTGCATATTTTAATTTACTTTCAGTTCTTCCTTTATTTGTCTCAAGTTCTTCATTACCCTTTTCCGCACATATATCAAATTTTATATGTGATGTCTGTTCCTTTGCACATGATGCTGCATCTGCACTGAAGTGATGATTGGCCACCCTTCAATGTAGATGCGCCCCAAGCTCTAACTCAGATGGGAATCGACGAAATAACGCGAGTAATGAAGATAATGGGCATGGGTTACAATATCAGTAGTGTGTGGAAAAGTTGAAAATTTGTGTCTGATGGGAGGCATGCTAGGGTAGTCTGTGCCGATGCAATAACTAATGTATCCAGATGTCGAAGTGGTCAGTGCATCTGCCTAGTAAACAGGAGACTCGGGTTAAAACTGTCAGCCGCAAATTTTCAACTTCCCCATTGATTTAAATCAATGATCACTGGCAGGTAAAATCTTGAAATTAAATTTTGTCTTAGTAGTTTAATCAATTTGCATGTACATCTCAAAGTCAATTTATAGAAACCCTATATGGGTCCAACTGCTCTTTTAGCATTCTTTCCTGCTCAGCTGAAATGTTATTTACTTCACCCGATAATTTTCGGGCAGCCTGTGTTTCAGAAGTTGTAATCTGCCTGACGAAATTTCGCCTATGCACACTAACAGAGTACACATTCTTCGACTGAAAAGATCTATTTTCTTAAACATCTGTGCCTTCTGATCGACTAGAGAAACAATTAAAATCGCTCAAAAGAGGAAAGTAAAACGTCCCCTTAGAGCAACTTATACATATGAAACATCCACTTTGAACAAATTATACAAGCCTGTGCTTAACCTGACACACAATATTATTTAGCGCAACGCAATCTGACTTTCAATAACCCCTACAAAACAATGGCCCTGACTAACTTTAACCTATACCTTTTACAAATCACTTACCTCACAAAAATCTTCGCTACTCAAGCTACTGCAAAACAGCGAGCGCCACTACTGCCAGCTAAATAAAAGATTCAAACTACTGAAGGTACTAACTACTGATAGGGATAGTTAGCAAATGAAAGATATTAATAGAGAACAAACAATGTATTTACCTTAATATTCATAATTGACATTCAGTCTTACAGATTATCAAAACTCCGCCATCTCTCTCCCCACGTCCACCACTGCTGGCGGCTCACCTCCAACTGCCCAACGCTATCTGCTGTTCACATCCAGCTATAGCAGTTCATGACAACAATGGCAGGCAACAATGCAAGCTAGCCACATACTGCACACAGCACAGCCAGTGATTTTCATACAGAGAGCGCTATGTAACGTTGCCAATAAGAAAACATAAACATCAAACTTACATAAAGAAAACATAAACAGCCTACTTACATAGCCCCCATGCTCCCCACAAAAATTTTTTACAAATGGTGTTGGGCACTGGCCAATACAGATTTGACAAAAATTTTTCACAATTACAGTAACAAAGATATAAAATGCACACACTTATTTATACAATGTTGGTCAACAGCTAAAATTTTCTCACAGTCCATAAAGACAGTCCAGATTGTTCATCATAATAGTAATTACAGTTTTTGTTTTTCACAAAGTCTCATTAGTAAAAGAAATTGCACATAGAAGTAGTGGATTTCCATGCAGTCTTGAAGAAGTAGTGTTGTCCTTCCAACGGAAAGACAGTGCTGACTCTTGAAATGCTGACAGGTAATGGGCCACAATGGAGCAAACCCACAGCAGAGTCATTCTAAGTTCTGACGAATATTGGTAGGTAGGTCATCACTGAGCAGACCCACTCCAGTCCTGGTAGAGAGTATGGTATTGATGGGCCACCAGAGATGCAGACCCACTGTAGTCCTTGTAGAGATGGCCAGCAGCCATCTGTTGTGACTGTGCAGGTGCACAATCACCATCGAAGAGTCTTGCAGAGAAGATAGCAAGTCCATATACCCCCACTTGTGCACTCACAAAGTTTGTGGAACTGACCTTAGAACCAGCAATGCTGTTATCCAGTCCCTTGCTGAATTAGTAACACACGTGCAAACACTAACAGTCCCTACTTCTCACATATTGTCCATATACTATGACCAACAGAAATGTGTGCAGTGAAATGAATGCTTACAAGTTACTTAATTTGAGTAACTGGTGTCAATTACAATATTATAACATGAGAATACAATTACAAAGGTACAAAATACATCATTAAAAACATAACAATACAGATAATATTTGTAGTAATAGGGGCTTTACAAAAGAATAGAAATAAACATATACATCAGTGTTACAGGAATGATGACATGAGTACATACATAAAAGATCAGAATCACTTTTAAAAATTCAACTTCACACATGAGCATTAAAACAAAACAGAATAAATAAAGTCTAAGCATCTTTACAAAGAAAATAACAGAGTATTAGAAAAATTCTACAGCATAGCTCTCATCAGTTAAACACATAAAGACAGGAAAAACACAAATACACAAGGGTACACAAACATATAGCGGAATAACACAAAAGGAAAGGACAGGGTTTGTTTTCAGTGTAACATTTGGTACTGCAGTCCACCCCGAAACTTCATTCCATATATCTTTCCTCGTATTTCATCCTTTGTTTCCACCAAAAAAGTTCTATCTAAGCATGCTTTCTGTATTTATATGTTCACACATTGCTTACCTCATCATTTATTTCCAAGAAAATCCTACCTATACCTCCTTCCTGTATTCTATTCATATTTCTTTCAAAATAATTATTTCTGATTGTACAATACTCATTTGGGCCCAAATCTTTTTTCATGTAACCTTGCAATGCATACTTTACCTATTCTCCATAGTCAGTTTCTTATATAGTCTACCCCCTCTTAAGCTAACTTAAATCTACTGAGCTCAGATATATATACCAAGGGACGAGGCAATGCAGCATCACAACAAATCAACACAAACAGAAATGACAAAAAATGCAAATTGGCAAAGCTAGCAGCATAAATTAGCAAAAGTCAAATTCAATAACACTATGCCTGGCAAACAGCAGCAACTTATACCTAAACATGACATAGCTCAAGCAGAAAAAATATTACAGTAAAAACAACAATGCAGACAAGGGAAATGCATATTCACATCTTAATGTCTATGTAATTAAAGTGGTCATCTTAATGTCTATGTAATTAAAGTGGTGCACCATAACAACTTATTGTAAAAAAAATATTACCATGTACTTGAAAAGAAAATTTTGTTTTACTGTTGCTAGTTCTTTCTTATTGTTCTTTCCTTTCCAAGTGCTCCTTTTTAAAGAATGTGGGTCATAAAATAATTAATTAATAAATCTGTTGACAGAAAGAGTTCACATTAGCAAATGCATTTCATTTTATAAGAGCAATGCTGCAACACAGCTGGAAACCAGACATCAAATGAAATAAGCAACTACGAAAAGCAAAGCATAAAAATATCATTCAGTAGTCATGTGACATTTCATTTCATAAGTTAATTGCTCTCAACTCTCGTACAAAGACTCTTGTCATAATCAGGTGTGCAGATGTAAAAATATTTCTTGTCAATTCATAAGCATTTCAATAATTAGCACAAAGTGCAAGTAATCATATGTTTTTAAGTAACGAGGGTGTCGCATTAGCGATGAAAGGCACGCCCTAATGGCTTGTTCTCCAGGTGTTTGACACAGCTGTGTACCCACAACGCATTACAAAAATCATATGTTTTCAAGTAGCGAGCGTGTCGCATTAGCGATGCCCTCTACAAGGAAATGTCATTAACAGGGGTATAGGCCTCTCTTTGTCCTTTTCTTCCACCTGTGCCTCTGGCACACCCTAATGGCTTTCTTTTCTACCTGAGCGTCTGAAAAGGCTTGTTCTCCAGGTGTCTGACACACCTGGGTGCCCACGTCACATTATGTGCAGGTGGTCACTTAACTTTCTTACGGAAATATTTACGACAGTAGTTTCCGCTACAGTGACAGTCTCATATAAAAACATTTCACAGGTCAAGAATTTTATTGACATAAACATACCTCAACAGCATAATACACATCGTCGTCGTAAAAATAACATCATAAAACCTCAGTCAAATCTCAAAATCGTCGTAGCTTCCTCCAATAATTTCAAAACCTAACAAAATTCTCTGCTCATGTCATCTGCCTCCAACGTACTTTAAAATCATACTCCCTTACCAAATACATCATTCAAAGTTCTCATAGTATCACAATGGTTCCAAAAAAATATGAACAGTGCACAAAGTACAGACAAAATACAATTTTGCAAATGTGTGAAGTTACCCAACTGTGTAATTGCGTAAACATCTGTCACTGACGTACTGAAAAACATGTTTATCTCTCAGTTAAATGATCAGATAGCTGTGTAATTCGTGTTAGAGAAATATGGTACCGATGTGTAAAGTTGTATAAGCAAATACCATATTAGCTAGGGCTCCTTGTGCTTGCCAAACACATGATACACAAAGTAGGCGTGTACCCCCTGAGGTTTGTTGTAATTGTATCCTCAGGTATAACAGCTTACAGCAATGGAATGAAATGTATCACGAAAAACTTTCTTTGTAATTCAAAAATCTCTAAAAATAAATGTTTTAAGTACAAAATTAATCACTCAAATACGTGTCCAGTAGCGCTAAATATGCGTCTTGCTGTAAGATAATCTCTGGGAAGTGTCGTAGTTATTGTCCTCCGAAAGCTAAGTTCTGCAGAAGTCAATGTACTTACCTCATGATACACAAAAGTGAAATGCTTTGCGTATAGATAACTTAGTTATTATGCTTATTGTTGCGATGAAGAAATTAGTGTGCTGTAAAGTATTGTTGTGCTACGGAAAAGGCTGTCTCATTGTAGCTATACCACAAAAGTTACTACTAAAACATGTTTTACTTTCCAGAATAATTCAGAAAAACTGTGCAGCGTTTGAAGAGTATGTTGTTTCTAACCAGGTAATAATGCCGAATCTGAGTGTGTGTCTTTTCATGCCATTTACTTTTGATATCTTTCCAAATCGGATCTTTATCTTGTTCATGAGCAATGTCCTTTAAAGATGTGGTGATGAAGTTTTCAAAGGCGACTTTCTGAATGTAAAGAATACTGAAATTTTTCTCGAGGTTGCCTTCTGTGTTACTTTTCTCAAGCCCAGCCGGTGCGCGTGACAGCGCGTCCGCAACAATGTTCTCCTTGCCGGGAATGTAGACTATTGTGAAGCGGAATTCTTGCAGAAACAATGCCCAACGTTTTAACCTATCATGATTTAATTTTGAAGACATAAGAAATTGTAATGCACGATGATCACTGTATACTTTTACGTGCTTACCAGAAAGAAAGAAACGGAATTTGTTAAATGCCCAAACGATAGCTAAAGCTTCTAATTCAGTAACGGAATAATTTTTTTCAGATTTTGTTAGCACTCGGCTAGCAAAAGCAATGGTTTTCTGTATGGTAGTGTCATTTTCTATGGCTTCTTGAAATAAATGGGCACCAAGACCAACTTTGGAAGAATCCGTGCTAAGGCAGAAATCTTGTGACAGATCTGGATGGGCTAGTATTGGCGCGTGAAGTAACGCTTCTTTCAAAGAATTGAATTCCAACTGTGCTTGTTCGTCCCAGTTCCAAATAGTATTTTTTCCAGTGAGAGAGCAAAGTTTTGGTGTAACTAGAATTTGCATATTCAGAAAACGACGGTAAAAATTTACGAGACCTAGAAAACTGCGGACTTGTTTTTTTGTGGATGGAACTGGAATGGCTCTAATTGCTTCTAACTTTTCAGGATCCGGCTGAATGCCTTCAGAAGAAATAATATGTCCCAAAAACTTCACCTTTGTCCTACCGAATTCAGACTTTTCCAAGTTAACTGTAATTCCAGATTCTGCAAAAATACGTAACAAACTGTTGAGTATGCGGTTATGTTGTTCCCATGAAGCTTCTGCTATTAGAATATCGTCCACATATAAGGTGATGTGACATTTTAAGAACTCAGGTAATATGGAATTTAACCCGCGAATGAATGCTGCTGAAGAAATGTTCAAACCAAAAGGAAGTTTCCGAAACTGATAACAAACGCCGAAACAAAGGAAAGCTGTGTATTTTCTACATTCTGGATGAAGTTCGATCTGATAAAAGCTGGATCTGAGATCAATGGAAGACAACACTTTTACACCATTAAAATTTTGAAGAAGTTCTTCCATCGTCTGTGGCCTGTCTGTTTCAGGAATAATGATAGTATTGATTTGTCTCGAATCTAAGACAAGTCTGATCGATCCATTTTTCTTCTCAACAACATGTAACGGATTGTTGTATGAGCTTACTGCAGGCTCAATAATGCCCTCGTCAAGCATAGATTGTATTTCTGTTCTAACACGGTCCCTATAATGTGCTGGAATTACGTATGGTCTAACACAAAATTTAGTATGCTCACGAACACGAAATTGGTATTGAAACCCCTTGATTGTTCCTGTTTTGTGAGTAAAAACTGTGGAATGTGCTTGTAAAATCTCAAAAAGGTCTGCCTATCAGTGTCATTACAATTCTCAATTGTCTGAATTTTATTCTGAATTAACTCATTAATTTCAAATATGCCGTCGATGTCATCCCTGTCAGTACTTGCAGAGTGATTGTTAGTGTCTAGTTCCGTAGAAAATTCCGAACTGTTGTCTAACAGAACGTAAAGCCGATTAATTTCCTCATCATGGTTTGAGAGCCAGTCTTCAAATTTCAAAGCTATTGACTTACCTTCTTTCTCTAAACTTATTTCAGCATCGTGAAAGCTTAAGATTGCTTTATATTCATTCAAAAAGTCTACTCCCAGTATAATTTCCGTCGACAATAATGGAACAATAAGGAAGTTCATAGAGAAGCTGTGGCTTTGGCAAAAGAATTCTAAATTGGTTTGTTGGCGTACATCTACACTTTTTCCAAAGATTGCACCTTGTAATTTAATCTTACGTAACGGAAGTGTGGGGCAATCGTTCGATTTGTTGCATTTGCTAAAAGCTGTTTCACTAATTACTGAAATGGGACTGCCAGAGTCAAGTACTGCCGTAAATTTTACGTCATTTACAGTAATGTGAATCACAGGATATGCAATGGTGTTACGTGTTACGTCGTGTTCCTGGAGTAAGATGTCCCTAATGTCTTCCATTTTTACGTAATTACTAGCTACGGCAGCTGCGTCATCAGTTTCATAAGTACGTCTTGTGGCTGCCAGTGGTGTGAGTCATCGCCTATTGTCTCTTTGTTGGCGCGCGTCGTTATTGGGATTTGGAGACCTAACTTCTACAAATTCGCCTTGCCCAGAGGGCCCAGCTCTGTTTAAAACTCGCCAGTTCTGATGCAATTCAGGTCTGTCGTTACGATCATATCGTCTGTCGTCATGTCGGTAGGTTCGATAGTTTCTTTCTTGTCGGTCATGTGGTGGAGAATTTCTGCCTGAGTCGTAACTGCGTGCTGGACCGTTGCGTCTAAAGTTATTCTGTCTCCCTTGATAATAGTTATTTTGGTTCCCATATTGTCTTTTTCTCTGATTGTCTCTGTGATAGTCATTACCGCGGAAAGGTGATCTTTCCCTGTAACTATTACTCTGCCAGTGGTTATCATATGGGTGGTGTCTGTTTTGGTCACGATTTACGTTGTAAGAATAGGTTTGTCGTGGCCATTTATTGTTTCTGTCGTCACGGAATTGAGACGGATGTGACCTGTAGTGATTGTTTTCCTGTTTTCGCATCCCGCGACTGTCTGTGTCAATTTCCAGTTCTTGTAACAATCCCTGAAAAGCTTCAATGTCGTCTTTGCAACGTCCTGCCAAAATAATATGTCGTAAATGTTCAGGCAGTTTGATTAAACAAATGCGGATGAGTTCTGAGGGGCTGTATGGGTTTGACAGGTACTGATTCTTGTGCAACATGTCTTCAAAATATTTCACAAGACTGGAAAATTCAGATTGTTCGAAATGTTTCATCATTATGATGTTATGTTTTACACGGTCCTGTGTAGCTTGAGACCAATATGCTGAGAGGAAGGCATGATAAAATTCTCCTTCACTGTGACAATCGTGAATGACCGATCGCATTCTTACAGCTGGTTCATTTTCTAAGTAGCCACACATAAATTCTAATCTGTGTTCTAATGACCAGTTGGGAGGAAAACAATGAGAGAATTGATGGAGCCACGCTTGTGGATGAATGTCGTTGGCAGAATTCTTGAATGTTTTGAATTTACGTGTAGTAATGAACAGCTTATAGTCAAAATCATCATGTCGGCGAGTCACATATCGGTCATTGTTACGTCGTTTCGGCGGTTCCATCTCAAAATTCGGTGTACCTTGCCAATTTCTTTCATAATTACCGAAATGCCCTGTGCTATTATATTGTGGCTTTTCCGTATTTCTAAGTTCCTCTTCCCGTGTTGGAGCGCGAGTATCCTCTGAAATATGTAATTCTTGTATTACCTGTGTCAACTGATCTTGTACTTCCCGGATTTCTCTTTTGTACTGTGTATTGATTTGATTTTGATTTTGTTTGAATTTTCTAATTTGTTCATAGTCTTCTGTGTCAGTGAAGGCTACGGGTCTTGTGTCATTCAGATCATCATCTACCTTTGTAGATAAGTTAGTGACCTGATCCGAAAGTTCGGCTACTTTCTCCGATAGTGAACACATTTCCTCAGTGTGTTTTTCTGAACCAAGTTTCAGAGTGTCCATTTGTGTTGAAATCGAATCTACTGTGTTCTTTAAGTTTTCCTGAGTTTTTGCCAGTTGCGTAACCGAATCGGTAGATGCAACTGAGTCAATTTTAGCCCACAAGGTCTCATGATTTTCATGAACAATGGTTTGCAGCTCTTTTATGGCTGCTTCGTGATTCTGTAATACATTCTCATGACGCGAAAAAATAGGTTGGAAATGCTCACAAATTTGTGTTTTTACGTCATTACAGACTTTCTGACATTTCGATTCTATTTTATGTAACTCAGTAGTTAAATCTTCACGTGTTTGTTCAAGCATATGTTCCACTGAGTCTAACTTTTGAAGCTTTTGTTCCATTGTGTCTAACTTTAGAAGATTTTGTTAGGATTGGAAAAGGGCACAGGTCATCCCCGTTTTCAAGAAGGGACGTCGAACAGATGTGCAGAACTATAGACCTATATCTCTAACGTCGATCAGTTGTAGAATTTTGGAACACGTATTGTGTTCGAGTACAATGACTTTTCTGGAGACTAGAAATCTACTCTGTAGGAATCAGCATGGGTTTCGAAAAAGACGGTCATGTGAAACCCAGCTCGCGCTATTCGTCCACGAGACTCAGAGGGCCATAGACACGGGTTCACAGGTAGATGCCGTGTTTCTTGACTTCCGCAAGGCGTTCGATACAGTTCCCCACAGTCGTTTAATGAACAAAGTAAGAGCATATGGACTATCAGACCAATTGTGTGATTGGATTGAGGAATTCCTAGATAACAGGATGCAGCATGTTATTCTCAATGGAGAGAAGTCTTCCGAAGTAAGAGTGATTTCAGGTGTGCCGCAGGTGAGTGTCATAGGACCGTTGCTATTCACAATATACATAAATGACCTGGTGGATGACATCGGAAGTTCACTGAGGCTTTTTGCAGATGATGCTGTGGTGTACCGAGAGGTTGTAACAATGGAAAATTGTACTGAAATGCAGGAGGATCTGCAGCGAATTGACGCATGGTGCAGGGAATGGCAATTGAATCTCAATGTAGACAAGTGTAATGTGCTGCGAATATACAGAAAGATAAATCCTTTATCATTTAGCTACAAAATAGCAGGTCAGCAACTGGAAGCAGTTAATACCATAAATTATCTGGGAGTACGCATTAGGAGTGATTTAAAATGGAATGATCATATAATGTTGATCGTCGGTAAAGCAGATGCCAGACTGAGATTCATTGGAAGGATCCTAAGGAAATGCAATCCGAAAACAAAGGAAGTAGGTTACAGTACGCTTGTTCGCCCACTGCTTGAATACTGTTCAGCAGTGTGGGATCCGTACCAGATAGGGTTGATAGAAGAGATAGAGAATATCCACCGGAGAGCAGCGCGCTTCGTTACAGGATCATTTAGTAATCGCGAAAGCGTTACGGAGATTATAGATAAACGCTGCAGGAGAGACGCTCAGTAGCTCGGTACGGGCTTTTATTGAAGTTTCGAGAACATACCTTCACCGAAGAGTCAAGCAGTATATTCCTCCCTCCTACGTATATCTCGCGAAGAGATCATGAGGATAAAATCAGAGAGATTAGAGCCCACACAGAGGCATACCGACAATCCTTCTTTCCACGAACAATACGAGACTGGAATAGAAGTGAGAACCGATAGAGGTACTGTAGGTATCCTCCGCCACACACCGTCAGGTGGCTTGCGGAGTATGGATGTAGATGTAGATGTAGATGTAGTCCAGATGTCTGAACTGAATATTTTTCTGCTCCAGTATCATCTTTTGTTTGTTGGCAGTCTCCACGATGGTCATTAACAATAAATAAAATCATAATCTTGCTTTTCCTTTCCTCTCCTGATTAATTAATTATTCAGCAATAGTTACTTTAATTCTAGTTACTAAATATATGTAAGTGCGTCTAATATAAAAAAAAGTCTTGCAGCATTTAGCATGCTACAAACTTCTAAAGGCAAAGACAGTCATATGTCCCTGTAAAAATGCTGTGACTCTTAACTGCATCTACACTACTTGTAAAAACCCTCCATTCAACCAGCTGAATTTTGAACAGTGAGTTCACTAGAGCCAACTAGAATTCCAGCACAAGACAGATCAGTACCAAATTTTTTTCTCAGTTTGATTTCCCAGTCCATTAATGCCGATGTCGTCTTAGAAATTTATTTCTGCATCTCGATCCTGGTATTTTGTTGGTCAGTGAGCTCAGAAATATTTACATCCTCCAGCATAGCATGTTTTGACAGTGGAACAGAAAATAGTCATTGTTAGTATACGCAAAGAGAACCATAAATTTGATGGTACTTTACAGATAAGTGTTTACAAATATAGCAAGTTCTAATATCAGTCCAGTAAATGCGGCAGCAAATCCTAATATTGCTATCTGTTACTACAATATCTCGTTGCCTGAATATATAATCCACACAAACATGACATTCCATCTTTGTCAAATGTGAATGGATCAGATGAATCAATAAGTCCACTGAGATAAGAGCTATAAAAATTCTGTCAGCAAAAGTAACGAATGGTTTAGAAAACAATAGCAAATTAGAATGCGATTCTTCCCAGAAATTTCTGAAACACATACTTACTAATAGTAACATCCAGGAACATAAAAATAAGAAGTCAATAGTTAGAGTAACGGTGACCATAGCATCAAATTTTATTGGTATTAATTTTGTTACAGAATATTGACGTCTCATGTGCTCATAAGGACAGCTTCCGTCTTTTGGTGTTAAAAGGTGAAGAACAAGTGAAGTTAATATTTTTTTCTTTAAGCATTAAATCAGCGAGCAAAATTATAATGGGCTCAAATCAGCCACACGGCATCTCTGCCCTTGCGTCATAAACACATGCTACGAGACCACATCCTTGCAGTCCCGCTACAGCTCTCAAGAGAACAATAGCAACAAAACAACTGAAGGCAGCAAATAACGAACTGTATGACATTTTTCAATTTGGAAAGTGAGACCATTTCCTCAGATTCATAAAAGTGACTTTAATCCTAGTACGAAACGAAATATTTACATACTAGTATGAATTCAAAACACATTGTAAAAGGATTTTATTTATTAAATCTACCAAGTTATTTCAGTTGTATATACATATTATAAAAATTTAAACATTTGATGAAATATTGTGATGAAATATTTCTTAATTAAGTAAATTAACTGATTACTTGCAGTCGCATAATCCCTACAGATACTGTAAATTAGTGGACATAGCGATAACTCACATTAGCATAATTTAATACACTCTATTTTATCATGTGTTGTATTATCATTGTGGTTTCTTGTTGCCTCTTTTGTTTTGGTGAACCGGGAGGGAGAAAGAGAGAGTGTAAATTATAAATGTCTGCATATCATTTACTTAATGAAATGCCACTCCGGCTGAAGTGCTATATCGGTTTCGGCTTTTACATTAGGCAATTTCAAGTAGACATGAAAACGTCATTTTAGTTACTTCACGAGATAGATGTAAAAATTTTCCACACAACAATATCTTAGTTAGATACTGTATAACAAGAGAAGGAACATGTAACTTCCATTGTACTATAGGTAAGCAATATTAATTGATAAAAAAGTAAAACTCATATGGCTTTAAAAACTTATGTGCCCAGTGACATAGTGAGAAAATGGGCGTGTCATGATTATAAAAAACTGTAGAGTTCGGTCGTCTTAGCATTTTTTGGCGTATTTGCATTCTTTAACTTTCAGAAAGGTTACACTGTGACATGTACAGAATTCCAAACTGCATCCTTTACCAACAAGAGGCTGAAAGTAATTCTTTTTTAGATTTAAGAAAGTATAAAACAGTTGCAGTGCACGCGGTGTAAGCGTCGAATGTAAAGTTACATTCTATAGCGTGCAAAAGTTAAAACACAAGAAACAGTAGTAAGCTGTAGCAAAGCTTGGTCCATCGTGGGCTGCTTAGAAAAGCAAGTTTTGATATACCTACGAAACTGCAGAGCGTCTTTAAAGGAAATTGTTAATGACGGGGAGGCTGATGTCCAAGAACCTGGTTCCTCGGTGTGGATTGCTCACTGAGCGTCTTTCCTCGGAACTTTTCGGGTAGGAGTTAATTTTTGTTTCTTCATATATGTCCATAAATTATCCTCCTTCATTGTTTGAAGGACTATGCACAGTTTGACTATCTCGTATGGTGGGAGCTGCGAAGGTAGGTTTACTTCCTTTTTTATTTTTTTATTTCTATGTCTTCCTTGCGTCTGATGAACTGTCAGAGCAATAAATTTTTGGTATGCCACCGTTTTGATGTACGTTTTACGCTGTATTGATGTCGTGAATAAGAAGACATAACACTGAAGATAATGCTTCATGTACAGTGTTTTCTAAAAAAAGAAAGATTGCTGGATGTGTACGAGTCCCGGCCAAGGAAACGATGCGATATAATTTGTTTTTTATATAATACCTCGTTTTGTGTTAATTATTCCCTTTAATACGACGTGAAATTTGATCAACGTCAATACTGTGATGAGCCCTTATTACGGGCTACATTTCAATGCATCGCACTGAAAAAATGGTTCAAATGGCTCTGAGCACTATGGCACTTAACTGCTGAGGTCATCAGTCTCCTAGAACTTAGAACTACTTAAACCTAACTAAGCTAAGGACATCACACACACCCATGCCCGAGGTAGGATTCGAACCTGCGAACGTAGCGGTCGGTCGGTTCCAGACCGTAGCGCCTAGAACCGCTCGGCCACACGGGCCTGGCGCATCGCACTGAAGCTATTACCCTCTAAGCGAGCTGATGTTATCGAAGAAGATGTTATTTTCAACTCCGATTCCTCGTCTAGGTTGGTCAGTTTCTTATTAATAACGCTTTTTATATACCGCTATGGATTTTGATATGTATCGTTTGATGCAACTGATAATAGTCAGTGCGTCTTTCCGAAGGTAGTAGTGCCATCCAGCTGATTAGTTTGTATAAGTGTCGATATTCCATAGCATAAATTTCCATTTCAACCATTTTCCAACTTATGAAGCAGCCACCGGTTAACAACTGGCTATAGTTTTCCTAAAGAGTAGTATATCGGTGAGGAAATTTGAGTAATGAGTATTAGAAGTAAAAAATAGGTTGGGTAGCTCTCATAATTTAAAGTCTCTTAGATATTAGGGCAGCAGTAGTACCTTATAACACTTTTCGGACTTCCACCACTAGCCAAAAGTGTAATAGCAGTTTAACATACACTGTAGGAAAAAAAGTCTCAAAACAAAGAAGGAGTTATGCGACATAAACGAAAGTTGGTAGTCGTGTTTCTAGTTTTGAAAGATGATGGCCCTTCATATTTTGCGCCAGCCGCTTAAGAATGGCGCTAGTAGCGCCACTGTGCGTGTGTACACTACTGGCCATTAAAATTGCTGCACCACGATGATGACGTGCTACAGACGCGATTTCTAGCCGACAGGAGGAAGATGCTGTGATATGCAAACGATTAGCTTTTCAGAGCATTCAGACAAGGTTGGCGCCGGTAGCGACACCTACAACGTGCTGACATGAGGAAGGTTTCCAACCGATTTCTCTTACAAAAACAGCAGTTGACCGGCTTTGCTTGGTGAAACGTTGTTGTGATGCCTCGTGTAAGGAGGAGGAATACGTACCATCACGTTTCCCACTTTCAAAAAGGTCGTATTGTAGCCTATCGCGATTGCGGTTTATCGTATCGCGACATTGCTGCTCGCGTTCACCGAGATCCAATCACTGTTAGCGGAATAAGGAATCGGTGGGTTCAGGAGGGTAATACGGAACGCCGTGCTGGATCCCGACGGCATCGTATCACTAGCAGTCGAGATGACAGGCATCTTATCCGCATGGCTGTAACGAATCGTGCAGCCACGTCTCGATCCCTGAGTCAACAGATGGGAACGTTTGCAAGACAACAACCATTTGCACGAACAGTTCTACGACGTTTGCAGCAGCACAGACTATCCGCTCGGAGACCATGGCTGCGGTTACCCTTGACGCTGCATCACAGATAGGAGCGCCTGCGATGGTGTGCACGACAACGAACCTTCGTGCTCGAATGGCAAAATGTCATTTTTTCGGATGAATCCAGGTTCTGTTTACAGCATCATGATGGTCGCATCCGTATTTGGCGACATCGCGGGGAACGCACATTGGATGCGTGTATTCGTCATCGCCATATGGCGTATCATCCTGCGTGATGGTATGGGGTGCCATTGGTTACACGTCTCGGTCACCTCTTGTTCGCATTGACGGCACTTTGAACAGTGGACGTTACATCTCAGACGTGTTACGACCCGTGGCTCTACACTTCATTCGATCCCTACGAAACCCTACATTTCAGCAGGATAATACACGACCGCATGTTGCAGGTCCTGTACGGGCCTTTTTGGATACAGGAAATGTTCGACTGCTGCCCTGGCCAGTACATTCTCCAGATCTATCACCAATTGAAAACGTCTGGCCAACGGTGGCCGAGCAACTGACTCGTCACAATTCCCCAGTCACTACTCTTGAGGAACTGTGGTATCGTGTTGAAGCTGCACGGGCAGCTGTACCTGTACACGCCATCCAAGCTCTGTTTGACTCAATGCCCAGGCGTATCAAGGCCGTTATTACGTCCAGAGGTGGTTCTTCTGGGTACTGATTCTCAGGACCTATGCACCCAAATTGCATGAAAATGTAATCACATGTCAGTTCTGGTATAATATATTTGTCCAGTGAATACCCGTTTATCATCTGCATTTCTTCTTGGTGTAGCAATTTTAATGGCCAGTAGTGTAGCTGGGTGACGTTAGTTAATAATGCCTTTAAGGCGACAAAGGCGCCATTATCAACATGTTACTAAGTTTGAACGAGAAGCTGAATGTTCGGCCTGCGATACTGCAGAAAGGCTTGGCAGAAACCTACCCTCTGCAGGTCATCGCTGGCAGCGGTGGTAACGAGAATGTGCTGTCGCAAGAATACCGGACTCTGGACGACCACGTGGAGCTACCTAGAGCGACGACCATCGTGTTCGGCGTGGCTCTGGCGCCTCGTACTGCACCACCAGAGCAATTTGAGCAGCAGTTGGCACCACAGTGGACAACGAACTGCTACAAATCTGTTACTTCAAGGACAGCTCTGAACTACATGCCCTGTAACGTGCATTTCATTGACTCCAAACCGTCGCTTTCTGGTGAAAGCTGGTTTTACCTCATTGCCAGTGATGGCCGTGTGTTGGTTACGAGGAGGCCAGTAGATGGCCTGCATCCAACCTTTAGGGGTGCTAAACGCACTGGATCTGCTCCAGGAGCTATGGTCGGGGTTTCAATTTTATATGACAGCAGCAGCACTCTCCCTTTTATCCGACGCCCCCTAACGGTAGGACCGGACGTCGTTGATTCGACCTGTTGTGATGCCATTCACGTACAGCATTCCAAATGGTGTTAGGATAACTCTCGCCCACCTACTGCTGTTGTAACCCAATGTGCTCTACAGAGTGTCGTCATGTTGCCTTGTCCAGCTTTATCACCAGATCTGGCTCCAGTCGAGCTCATATGGAACATTATTGGACTACAGCTCCAGCGTCACCCACAAACAGCATTAACCGTCCCTGTATTAACGGACCAAGAGCAGTAGGCGTGTAAGTCCATACCACAAACTGACATCCAGCACCTATACTACACGATGCATACGCGTTTGCATGCTTGCAGTCAACAGTCTGGCTGTTACACCAGTTATTAATGCTACAGCATTTCGTATCTGAAAGGGCTTTTCTCGTGTTTACATTACCCTGTGAGCTTGCAATGTTAATCACATAAATGTGTTATCTAGAGTCGGGCCTCAGAAGCCAGAGACTGTGGGCATCTATGTGAGAGTATCGTCTGTGCGAGAGCGAGCGAGCAAGAGAGAGAGAGAGAGAGAGAGTATGTAGTCAATTTCCGAGGTAGGCCTTGTTGCTCACTTTCTGACGAAAAATATTCCAATGTGTGTGAAATCTTACGGGACTTATCTGCTAAGGTCATCAGCCCCTAAGCTCACACACTACTTAACCTAAATTATCCTAAGGACAAACACACACACACCCATGCCCGAGGGAGGACCCGAACCTCCGCCAGAACTAGCCGCAGGGTCCATGACTGCAGCGCCCGAGACCGTTCGGCTAATCCCGCGCGGCTGAGTTTCTGACAGTCCTTTTCTAGTGCCCATCTGTGACTCAGCTTCTCCGCTATATGATAAGTAACAACCGTCCTTTTAACAACATTGTTACATTCCACGCTTAATTCCATATTGCCTAGACAAATATATTCCCCAAATTTCATTACATTTGGTGTTGCGATTTTTTTTTTCGTCAGTGTATCTCCTGATTCCACTTTATGCCTGCCTCAGTCTTTCTCTGAAATTGCAAAAATTACTCCAGAAAATTGAAGTTTTGCCGAAGGTGAAAAACTGTTCCACGGTACAACATGGAGTAAATATTCTATTCAAACTTGAAAGTGTCGCTCTCAAGAAGATCTTGTCAGTACTGTATTTAATCGTCCAGATGTAGCATTATTAACGTACTCCACATCAATAGTCAGTAAGTGAAATCAAGTCAAGAAGAAGTATTATCCAAAAACAGTTACAAGTTAAAAACGTTTTGAAACCAAAGCTATTGGCAAGAAACACAAATGTCCATTTTCAGGACAGGGAAAACTGTTAAGACATTAAAGAAATTGTGTAAAATTCCAAATATCACGTGTTTCATGGTAGAAGACACTCTTTCGTTTCAAGGTACAAGATGGTGTAACGACCAACGAAGTGTGGCTCAAACGTCTACACGTTATGTAACTGGTTATAAAAATACAGGGTTATTATAAATGATGGACCCGTTTTCAAAACTTCGTATATATTCAAGTACAAATCCAAAATGAACAACTTCTACACGAATGAAAAGAGGAAGTTTCAGAGTTTCTTTTCAAAAGGTTTGATATCAATTTAATAAATTTAATAATTTGTAATTAATTAGCTTTTTATAGTTATTTAATAACTAGAAATGTGGCTGCACGCAAACATCCCCGAAGTAGCCAATTTCGTCCCACACACGCGAAAGCGTAGCTGCTATTACTGAGTGCAGGATAGCAGTGATTCGGTTCCGCACATCGTTCAGAATGGTTGGTAGAGGCGGGACGTAAACAACTTTCTTCACATAACCCCATAAAAATAGTCACAGGGTGTAAGATCAGGGGGTGTCGGTGGCCAGAAGTGCAGAGCCAGGTCATGAAATTCCCTGCGACCGATCCAGCACTGAGGAAGGGTGTCGTTCAAAAAGTTTCACAGTCACGGTGTCAATGGGGCGTAGAGCCGTCCTGTTAGAAAATGAAGTCCTGGTTGTATTCCATAACTTGTGGGAACAAACATTATTCCGACATGTCAAGGTATGTGATTCCAGTTACAGTTCTTTCCGCAAAGAATAATGGTCCATAAACACTTGTACAGGATACGGCACAGAACACGTTGATCTTCGGTGATTCTCTTTCGTGTTGTAATAGTGAATGTGGATTTTCCAAACCCCATATGGCAGTATTGTGTCTGTTGACTTTTCCACTGTGTTGAAACGTCGCTCCGTCGCTAAAAATTACACGCTGTAGAAATGCGTCATCCTCCATCTTTGCTAGCACATACCCACAAAATGCGACACGCTTCTCTTTGTCAGTGGGGTTGAGAATCTGTACCAGTTTTAATCGGTAGGGCTTGCTAGCAAACGTCGTCTCAGAACTTTCCGTACAGTTGGTTGAGGTATTCATAGTTCTCGAATGGCTCTATTGGTAGACTTACTGAGACTGCGCAAAAACTTTCTTGAAGCCGTCGGACATCATCCCCTGACACACGCAGTCGGCCTGTGCAACCCTTTGCACACACACCCAATCTGTTCAAATTGCTTAAACCAACGGCTAATGATTTTGCAAGTTGGTGGTTGAATACCGAATTTGGCACGAAATGCCTGCTACTCTGCAATTTGTGACCCAGTTGTCGCGAACTCGAGAACGCAGAAAACCTTGTGCTTCACAGTCGCCATCTCACTCACAATTGGCAGTGAAACGGAATGACGGCCCCATTGCCGTGCCAACTCTACCGGCCGCTTCTGAAACACCACCGCACGCCCGCAGCCGTCCGCCAAAAACTTTGAAACTTTCTCTTTTCATTGGTATAAAACATGCTCATTTTGGATTTGTATTTAAATACCGACGAATTTTTGAATATGGGTCGATCATTTAGAATAACGCTGTATACTCGGTGTTACCATAAAACTCTGTAACACAAGAATTAACAACATCCTCCAATAGCTTTATTACGAGTACATTACATTGCTCTTAAGTATGTAGAGCCTGTAATATTTACAAACGTTACACAAAACGGAACCTCAGGTCTCAATTTGTAATTAATTACAAAGTAGCTCATACAGCCATGAGGGAAGCTGTGAGTCACAGAATCGCTGAGCCCCATAGGCACACTTGTTTTTGCGCCAGTGGTTTCTTAAAAATGCCTGCGAACAGCAAGATGTCTCTCTTAGAGGAACCCAAACATGTGCAGTGGAGTGCGCGTTAGCTAACTGCTACATTCGCTGGGCTCGACAAGAAAATCTCTATCACAATGAGGCTTTTGCAACGCTTTCACAGAAGCTTGATAGATACTGCGAATTCTGGTGTGCCTGTCAGTTTTTACAAGTATGGTGTTGCTTAGCAATCTACCCTCGGACGATTCGGGAAGGGAACGATTCTCCCTTGATCTGCAGTGCTGTGAACATCTAGACGTGTCGGCTGTGAACTGTTCTTTATGTGATGGGCAGCAAATGTGGCATACGAGATGGACCAAATGCTCGGTTACGAACCATCTTCAACCGTACTGGTTGATATTACCACTCCTAAAGCGACACCAAGTGCAGATTGTACTTTGGATAGACACGTAGATGAACTGCAGTAAGAACATCGAAGTAAAATACAGTCCAGTGAAAGTATCGTGATTTTGTGCCTACTGAAGATGCGCAAAAAGAAATTAGGAGAATCGTGTTTGGTTAAGAAACAAAAGTGAAACACTCTTTTGAAACACAAGTAATAGTAATTCTTACGTACAAAATAATACAGAAATGGAAAGAATAAAAGCGTTTGTAATGCGCAGATTAGATTAGTGTCTAACAAAGAAGTGCTGCTTTCGATTCGGGGGAAAATAGCTTTTTGGCACAACTTCACAAAAAAAAGGTTTGGGTTCATAGTGAAACATCCCTTAGAAAAATTATGGTATTTGTTTTTCAAACAGCTGAGCAAAACTGAACGTACTGAGACATTTCTCTCTTTACTTATTGTGACCAACAGTAAACCGAAACACTTTTTTTTTTTTTTTTTTTCCAACGCAATCTCACTTTCAATAATCCCTGCAAAAGAATGACCCTGACTATCAATAACCTATACCTTTCATGAATCACTTACCTCACAAAAATCTTCGTTACTCAAACTACTGCAATACAGTGTGCGCCAATACTGCCAGCTAAATAAATCATCCTAACTTCTGGAGGCACTAACTACTGATAGGAACACTTAGCAAATGAAAGATTTTGATGGAGAACAAACAATGTATTTACCTTAATAGTGTTCAAAACAAACAACTTATCAGTGCCAGTGACAAGCCACTTACCAATGTCTTCTACTAGCCAATGACAACATCATCAAAACATGAGAAGCCCCCTCCCCCCCTTTCACCTACTATATATATATATATTTCATGACACCCAGTCTTACAAACTTCATTTCTCTGACGGACGCACGTCAAGATCGTCCTATCTCAAAACTCTGCCGTCTCTCTCCCCACATCCACCACTGCTGGCTGCTCACCTCCAACTGTGCAACGCTACGCGCTGTTGACATCCAACTGCCCAACACTACAATAGCGAATATTCCAACAATGCCATCCAGCCACAGATTGCACACAGCAGTCAGAGATTTCCACACAGAGCGCTGCGTGGCGTTACCAACACAAAAACCCAAACAGCCTACTTACAATAGTATACGTCCTGATGCATCAAGGAATAATTAATTTGGTAATGGAGAGACGTCTGTGGAGTATAAATTGTAGTCAGAAAACCAAGGGTTCAATATAGGAAGTAGCTTCAAATGGATGGACGTTTTAGCAGTTATACATAAATGAAGAAACCTGCACAGGATGGACAAACGTGGAGAGCTAAATCCAAATAGCCTTCGGATTGAAGGCCACAGACGGCGACAACATCACCAGTGAGTTAAACAGTACGGAACTGGCAACTGAGAAACTAAATTGCAATAATTACAAGCACAGTAAATTTTTCTCCAGTGCACCTTTATGAAGTTCATCACAAATGAACTATATTTTGTGGAAGAGTCAGGCTGAAATACGTGTGATTACTACTGCTGCTTATCGGAGCCGTGTACTTATTGAATGTACACTATTTTTATTTTATGTTTCAATCGCGTTGTTGTATACAAAATTATTACATGTACAGTAAGTTGTGTCAGAGGATTTTAAAGAAGGAAATCCTTTCAGAGAAGCTAATGAAAATTATGGTAATGATTATACAAACAGAAATTGAGTTGAGACCAGTCTTTAGTCCTTACCATCTGTTCGATCAGAGCAATTAAGAAATAAATTAAATGTAACGATATCTTTTCAAAAGGAACATTGTAATGCATATATCAAAATAGACTCTGTTTCTGTCTCCCTCTGTCTCCGTGCGACTGCGCGTGCGGGCGGGTATGTCTCTGTGTTTATGTCTGTGTCGTTTACGGAACCATCCAAGAGGTGATCCGGATGAAGTTAACACCGGGTGTTTTTCAGAAATGAAAAGGTGAGGTGATTATTCTTCAGTCAAGAAGTAGCTTCCAAAGCACGAACGTGCCAAAAGATAAGACATAGAGCAGAGAGACGAACGATATACCTCAAAAAGTATACTCAAGTCTACCTCCTGTCATTGTAACGTATGTTACGAATAATTAACATTCACAAAGCGGCAAGATAATTAACAAGATTGCCGACATGAACACTTGTTCGTGTGACTGAATAAAGTTTGGGAACAAGAAACATCAGAAACAAATGATGAATCAAGGTGTTTTTACACTGTGCAGGATACTTGGCAATTTAGTGGAGCCCCACGACTGTGCTCCCTGTACGATGTTGCCGGACTCAGGTAACAGACTAGAATCAGTTGCCACGCACATGTGAGAAACAGGGCCCAAAGCTTACCACGCTGCAGTGTAGCGTGTCGTTCCTGAAATCTTTATCATGACTGTAGTCGAGATTTGATATAGCCCACAGAGAGAGAGAGAGAGAGAGGGAGAGAGAGAGAGGGGGGGGGGGGGATGCATTTACACTCCTGGAAATTGAAATAACAACACCGTGAATTCATTGTCCCAGGAAGGGGAAACTTTATTGACACATTCCTGGGGTCAGATACATCACATGATCACACTGACAGAACCACAGGCACATAGACACAGGCAACAGAGCATGCACAATGTCGGCACTAGTACAGTGTATATCCACCTTTCGCAGCAATGCTGGCTGCTATTCTCCCATGGAGACGATCGTAGAGATGCTGGATGTAGTCCTGTGGAACGGCTTGCCATGCCATTTCCACCTGGCGCCTCAGTTGGACCAGCGTTCGTGCTGGACGTGCAGACCGCGTGAGACGACGCTTCATCCAGTCCCAAACATGCTCAATGGGGGACAGATCCGGAGATCTTGCTGGCCAGGGTAGTTGACTTACACCTTCTAGAGCACGTTGGGTGGCACGGGATACATGCGGACGTGCATTGTCCTGTTGGAACAGCAAGTTCCCTTGCCGGTCTAGGAATGGTAGAACGATGGGTTCGATGACGGTTTGGATGTACCGTGCACTATTCAGTGTCCCCTCGACGATCGCCAGTGGTGTACGGCCAGTGTAGGAGATCGCTCCCCACACCATGATGCCGGGTGTTGGCCCTGTGTGCCTCGGTCGTATGCAGTCCTGATTGTGGCGCTCACCTGCACGGCGCCAAACACGCATACGACCATCATTGGCACCAAGGCAGAAGCGACTCTCATCGCTGAAGACGACACGTCTCCATTCGTCCCTCCATTCACGCCTGTCGCGACACCACTGGAGGCGGGCTGCACGATGTTGGGGCGTGAGCGGAAGACGGCCTAACGGTGTGCGGGACCGTAGCCCAGCTTCATGGAGACGGTTGCGAATGGTCCTCGCCGATACCCCAGGAGCAACAGTGTCCCTAATTTGCTGGGAAGTGGCGGTGCGGTCCCCTACGGCACTGCGTAGGATCCTACGGTCTTGGCGTGCATCCGTGCGTCGCTGCGGTCCGGTCCCAGGTCGACGGGCACGTGCACCTTCCGCCGACCACTGGCGACAACATCGATGTACTGTGGAGACCTCACGCCCCACGTGTTGAGCAATTCGGCGGTACGTCCACCCGGCCTCCCGCATGCCCACTATACGCCCTCGCTCAAAGTCCGTCAACTGCACATACGGTTCACGTCCACGCTGTCGCGGCATGCTACCAGTGTTAAGACTACGATGGAGCTCCGTATGCCACGGCAAACTGGCTGACACTGACGGCGGCGGTGCACAAATGCTGCGCAGCTAGCGCCATTCGACGGCCAACACCGCGGTTCCTGGTGTGTCCGCTGTGCCGTGCGTGTGATCATTGCTTGTACAGCCCTCTCGCAGTGTCCGGAGCAAGTATGGTGGGTCTGACACACCGGTGTTAATGTGTTCTTTTTTCCATTTCCAGGAGTGTATATATGTGTGATGAAATGAAACGAATCATTGTGAAAGGAAACTAAATAGACTCCTTTCACGGCGCCTGTATTATGAGCGCTTGCATTAACTACTGTCTGCTACTCTAAAATAGTAACTAATATTTAATTATGGCCATGGTATGCAGTAATATCAGAAAACACAAAAACTTTATCATTTTAATGTACTAAAATATTTAATACATGAAGTTTATCTAATATATAGCGGACAATATAGATCATAGTTTTTCATTTATGAGCAATTTTAAAAAGATGTTTCAGAATGAATATCAGCATCAGGAGAGCCACTGGACCAGTCAATTGGTTTTGCTTATGAAAAAGATAAACTAAATATCATTGGCAGCGAAATCTGAAGGTGTGTATAAACTTCTGTTGGCAGGGGGAAGAGGATTGTAGCTTCATCAGGACAACTGAACATTCAATCGACGGAATACTGAGTCTCAATTCCAGATGAGATACGTAATTTAATAGTATATTTGCTGTTGAATAATACAGAAGATTCGTCCTTCTTGCTCGTCAGTACAGAACTTTATCACGTGTCGTTGATATAGAGGAATTAGTCAAGATCCGAAGAAGAGCGTTGTGTAGATGATCACGATGTACGTTGGCAGATGATATAGACGTGGTTTTAAAGAGGAAAGAGAGAATTTCTGATGAAATTTCGAGATCGTACGTTCCAAAGAACGTCAAGCAATTATCACTTCTTCCCGCATACATCTCGCTAAAGGACCGCGATGGGGAAATCAGACAAAGGGCAGCTCAGCTTTAGTCTTACCGACCTTCGTCCTTCCGGCACTCTATTCACGAATAGACCAGCAAGAATGGGGAACGATACTATTAAAACAAGTGCTCTCCTCCATACGTCGCAAGACGACTTGTCAAGTATAGGTGTAAATATAGAAATGATAAAACGCAGTTATGTATTTCTGGGATTACAGCTCTTCTGCAGAAGTCTCTGAAATTATTCATACTACACAATGCCCATTTTATTCAATTCTGACTCATTAGCGATGACCAGCATGGAGAATGAGTATTCTCTTCATCTTTTTCTTTTGTGTACAGCACCTTCAAGAATGTGATATCTTAATTTCGTGTAAAATTTTCAAAGTGAGGCAATTGCAAAATTGTTACATAATTTTTTCCTTAACGCATCGTTCCTTTTGCTTTGGCTATTCTCAGGTCTGAAGATGGTAGTTAAGCAACGGAAAGTGGACATCACTTTGAAAAAAAAAATTTTATATATATATATATATATATATATATATATATATATATAATTGATGTTAAAAGTAAGTGGACAATATATAGAACATTATATATGTTTTACAGCAGATCGTTAGAATTTTACCTCTATTTAACGAAGAGATACGCCAAAGATTGTAGACGAGAGATTCCGCCTTTGCCAAGCATATTCAACAGTATGTAAAACTAATTTCATCCTGTATAATGTGACATTCTTGATACAACTCGTATAATGTGTAAGTCGCCGAATTATTGTTACTGATTACATAAAAGATGGTACTTCAGTAAAATGCCCTGAAAATATTTCACTCTTATACAAGATTTTGACCCAACTACCGCTATCCGACCTCGCTTTCGTTGCGCAGTGGGGACGAAAATGGGAGCTTGAAAGAATATTAGAATGAATGCACCGTCTAACTTGATGATGTAAATGTGATTATGATCTCTCTTATAGTCAGATGACGAGCAATATGAAACCTCATCATGACAGCCTAATGGATATTCACGAAAGGGACAAGAAACACAACTGTCATATAGAACATAATCTCGAACAGAATGTGTCGAAGTCTCACTAACGTTGATTTACGTTGTTGGATGTAATATGCTTACAAAGAACTCAAAACACTTCTGCTAATGGCAATTCGTTTAACTCAAAAATCAACGGTATCAATAAAATTACGTATATCCTATGATCGACCAGGTGATGTACAATACCACGAAATATGGGATCAAAACAAAATTAAATTCTCTAGAATGCTCGCAGCAGTATGAAGATAGTGGGAAGCTAAGGAATGCCACACACTATTCTCGTAGATGGGCAATTGAAATACCGACGTTGTGAACATAGAACCACACTTTCTCTGTTAAGAACGGATATAAAGTATGGCGACAACAGAAGGTACATCCATAGCCCTGAAAGCGATGCCACGAAAATATTACCCCAAGCTGCGCTAGCATAGCCACGATCTCACCACAAATCGTGTAGGCTGCAGCATGGAAATGTCCATCAAAACGTAACGTAGACTTCGTACAGGCACCGTCTTCACGATGCACGTGGTCTCAACGGTTCTAGAGAAGCAATCCAGCTCTGAATTACGTGAATAACCAGCATGATCAAAAGCAGGAAACCGACTGAGTCTTTGTCTAGCATCCACAGGGGCATGCTACCATTGAATCCTGCCGTGCAGTCACATGATTGGCCAGTGAACTATACTTCCAGAAGTATCAGTGGGAAGGCAATTAGCAATAGTGAACACCTCCCACACAACCAGTGTTTAAGAGGAGCCACACTAGCTGCCTACATCTTGGGTCAATGACATAACAAACAACTTACCAGTGACAAGCCACTTACCAATGTCTTCTACTTGCCAGTGACAACATCATCAAAACATGAGAAGCCCACTCCCCCCCTTTCACCTACGGTCATTCACAATCCAAGAAGCCACAACTCCTTCCTTGGAACATCAGCTGCCGTAAAAAGAAACGACGAATCAAAATGTAGTATTTTAGAAGCCATTAAAATGAAACAGTCAATTAGAATGTAGCCCCAGAGTCAACATCTACCCCATCATCTGAAGTATCTGAAGGATCTAAAGTTTTTGAGCCTTGTCCAAAAGTATTTATCAAAAGATTGTGTAAATATTTTAACTTTCAGTTGCAGTTTCACATATGAAGTATGTAAGCTTCGTTGTCTGCAAAACATACACAAACAAACACACACACACACACACACACACACAGATTGCTTATTGTAATACACAAGTATAATTACAGATCTCTGATCACAACGAAAATTCCAAATGTCCACCAGCTTAAAACCGTACTTTTTCTCAAAATATGTAGCACAAAACACAAAGGGCACTACCATTTAACTTAACTGTTCTAAAACAAAAAAATAGTTGCGTGCAAATAGGCACTGACCAAATAAATTACAGGTTAGTCGATGAGCATAATTTGTTCGTTTTATAGCAAATTCAAATTATCGATGTACACAAAACTTTGTTCTGTAACATTACAAAACATATGGGCATCATTGCTGATCTAATTTGCAGCCTAAAGTGAATGTGTTGACAATAATTACTAAAGTAAACATATCTCACGTCTGAACTTGTAAAATATTCGCCTGAGAAACTGATGTCAAAGACATCTAAAGATAAGATTAGATTAGATTTCCTTTCATTCCAATTGACCGTAGTGAGGAGGTCCTCCAGGATGTAGAACATGTCAGAAAAACAATAATACATGACAAAAATTGTATGAACCCATCCTACAGTATCAACTTCACCTTGCAGTTCAAAATGTGTGTCATCTTTTACTATCACACGGTGGAAATTAGATTACACTACTCTGATGAAATTTTGTACTGAACAGTAGTAATGCACATTCATGTAGGTAACAAATGAATGTTTGCTCTGCTTTCAGCTACCCAGTTTCTGTCAGCCAAACATTATATTGTGCCCATCCTAAGTAACAACATTATCCTGCAGGCCAAAATCTTTGTCATCTTCGAGTATGGCACAGTGGAGACTACACACAGCTTCACTCAGTACATCGCCATGGTACAGGAGAAACACAACAAATTGATGCTATTGTGTCAAGAGCTAATATCTTGAGCCCGTGACTGAATATAAAATATATGCTGACTCTCACATAGAAGATTACAGCAACCAGGTACTTTTTACAATGCTATTTATTTATTTAAACAGCACAGTAGCTGGTTTCGAACAAGAGGTTCATCTTCAGACGGCTAGTTCACGTTTTGTATTAGTGTGTGCCTTTTGTTTCCCCGTCTTACCTAATTTCCTTGGGGTGGTGGTGCCCTACAACCAAAACAAGAAGTGAGAATACGTCTTTTTAACTGTAATTTTGCTTCACAACGATTGAGTGATTGAAACAAATTATTATTATTAAAGAGAAGACGTTTCGGTTACTTACGATGAAGAATCAACGCTATTATCTTCCAGTGCAGGCTGCTTGTCACCTTGCAGCAGCGAAAATTGTATAATGCACTTTCTTGTGCATAAATATGCACATAATGTACAGCACCATTCACACACTAAGAAGTTTCATCACGTGGAGGTATGAATACAAAGATGGCGATATTACAATCATAACAATGTCGAAGACTTTCAGTCTCAGAGGTATTTCATTATTTACATGTATGTGACAGTACAAATTTACAAATTGCTAATGTTACATTACTTACTATTTACACTGAAAGAGAACTGACTAAAATTAAGATAAACAAGCCGGCCGGTGTGACCTAGGGGTTCTAGGCGCTACAGTCTGGAACCGCGCGACCGCTAAGGTCGTAGGTTCGAATCCTGCCTCGGGCATGGATGTGTGTGATGTCTTTAGGTTAGTTAGGTTTAAGTAGTTCTAAGTTCTAGGGGACTGATGACTCTGCTTGGCTCTGAGCACTATGGGACTTAACATCCATGGTCATCAGTCCCCTAGAACTTAGAACTACTTAAACCTAACTAACCTAAGGACAGCACACAACACCGAGCCATCACGAGGCAGAGAAAATCCCTGACCCCGACGGGAATCGAACGCGGGAACCCGGGCGTGGGAAGCGAGAACGCTACCGCACGACCACGAGATGCGGGCTGACTCTGCATGTTCACTGAGGAGATTTTGTGGTGATTTACTTTTATATACGTGTACTTCAATCTCCTCAAGCAAATTCATAAGGATTCGTTGCTCAGCATGGTGCAATACTTGTACAAGGTCTTCAATGCTCTTTATTCCATGACTATTAGTAGTTGTGTGCATGGCAAATGTGGAGTTAGAAATGTTGTTCAAACGTATGTGTTCTTTGAACATTGTCTCAATGCTTCTTCCAAACTGTCCTATATACCAAGAGGGGAAACTTTCACCACTAAGTATGTATATCTCAGATTTTTTGTATATGGAGTTGTTATTCTTGTTATTCTATTGTTTGTGTGGAAGCTTATTTTAATGTTTGTGTTTTTAAATAGGTTGCTTATTTTACAGAATATGCAGCCTAAGAAAGGTAGTGCAATATATTTTCTGCTGTTTTCTACTGTGTCTTACGTAAGTTGCCACTCACAGGTGTTGTTAACATATGGTGTATGTTTTATGTAGTGCCAATTTGCAAGGGCTATGTTTTTTAATCACGTAGGACAATTAAGAAACAACAGTAGTGCCCGATGTGTTCTGCACTAGAAATTTTATATATATAGCTGTGCAAACTGATAGACAAACTAGCATGAAAAATCCAGAAACCATCAGCCAACAACGCTGCACACCAGACAACCATGCAACATACAAAGAGACACAATAGGAAACAGCAGAAAATATATTGCACTATCGTTCTTAGGGAGCATGTCCTATAGCATAAGCAACTTATTTAAAAACACAAAAATTAAAATAAGCTTCCACACAAACAACGAACTACAGCAGTTAGGTGTTCACAACTTAAAGAATAACAACCCTTCATACAAAAAATCTGGCATATATAAACTCAGATGTCAATGTTACCCCTATTACAGTCGATTAAAAAAGCGAGTATAATTTACAAAGAACTTGGCAGTGTTTGATCACCTATCAGTATGATGTCGCACCTACTCTGTATGCAACCACTGCTAGGAAAAATGTCATAAAGTTGTATTATCTCTCCTGAGGGAGGCTGGCCCGAGGTTGGTGTAACTGGTTTTCAGTATCCTGGATTCTGGCTCTAGGGCAGAGCTGATGTGTGAGCTGGCCCCACTCATGTTCTATTGGGGGCATATCTAGCAATCTAGTTGGCAACAGGAGTAACTCAGTATCGTGTAGAAACAAGTAATATGTGTGAACGACTATTGTTCTGCTGAAAAGCAGCACCATGATATTGTTGCATAACATGAGGCCCCAGGCTCTCTGTGACATATAGAGATGCTGTTAGAGTTTCCTCAGTCACTACCTGCCATGACCTGACACCTCACGCAATGGATCACCACACAATGACTCCAGGAGTGATATGGATGTACCTGTGCAAACCATTCGAAGAATGGAAACTCTCTCCAGGTAACTGCCACACTTGCCAATGATGGGTATCTGGGATAGTACAGAACTACGATTCACTGATCCATTCTTTTCATCCATGGCACTGTTCCAACTGCAGAAGTTTATTTATTTGTTAGAAGTAGCCTATATACCAGATGGTAAGTCCATATTGCAGCTGTGGTAGTCTCCCACCAAGGGTGCAGGATGACATTGTCCATTACTTGTTCTCGCAGGTGTAGATGTGAGCGACTTACAGTATGCTTGGTGCTCAATACGATGATCATCTCTTGTGATGGTCAGATATGGTCGACTGGAACCTACGCTCACATTTCCATGGTGCCAAAATCATACCACGGTCATATCTGAATGCTTGACCAGTCTGGATATTGCACGATTCAAGCAGCCAGGCAGCCAGAATCAGGACCACCTCAAATTCTGGCTGGCGCTGATACCACTATTCCACACAAGTATGTGGCATCTCCATGTCCTCTGCAGTAATGCTCTCATTTATATACCAGGCCTGGTAACAACTCTAAACATCAACAACACTAATGCACTCTGGTGGACTCTCACAGAAAATGGGAATCATTAACACACCCGCCAATGGTGAGGACTTGTAAGAACTTTCATTAACATCCCACCATATCTTCTGGGTGCTTCAGGTTTTTGTTAGGCTGTGTATACATATGAAGATGCGTCTATAGGAAGTGTGAAATGTGGAGATGTGAGTGAAAGGAGCCTTCAGGCAGAAGATCGTATCAACAATTACAGTAATATGTATCATTTAGCTGGGAAGACCAACTGCTCTAACATACATGAGAGTTAAACCTGTGCATACCTGCACCTAACGGTATTTCAAATGACATCTAAGAGCAGATAAACAAGAACACCAATAGCAGTAACGGTAAGCAATAGCACATACCACCACTTGTCTATTATATAATCATTAATGAAAGAATACATTGTCCGATGTAGACTGTATAGTGCTTTATTGAAATCATGCAATTAGCTAATTTCGGCAGTGAGCTACTATCAAACACATTAGCTATGTAACGTATTACATATCGTCCTCATTACATTCTTTTATGTCATATACATGAAACGAGAAGTCGTACTCCATCGTAACTTATTCTAAGTGCTGCAGTCTGTATGTCACATAAAAGAATGTGATGAGCATGATATGTAATACATGACATAGGACATGTGTTTGATAATGGCTAACGGTAGAAATTAGCTAATAGCAAGATTTTAATAAAGCACAGTACAGCCTACAACGCACAATGTATTCTGTCATTAAACACTTAGAGGCTGTGGATCCTCAAGGAAGCAAAATAAATAATCATTGAATATGTGTGGTGTCTGTTCTGTAAAACATTTTAGACATTCAATATATCAGGGGAGGTTCCGTCGTGAGCCGCATAGAAATAACTGAATTACAAAAGTTGAAAATTGCACCAGACTGGTACACGAATCTAGATTCCCCGCTTTACGCAAGCGGTCGCCTTAACTACTTCAGCTATCTGAACATGCTTTCAGTCGAGCTCATCCTTTCCATTTACCTCATTTTGATCACATACTTTCCTTTATTTCTGCAAGAGCTATGGACTCTATTGTGCATCTGCATTCAGGCTAGCATATCAGTCCTATTTATGGATATACCATATCCCACCATTTGTAAACTAAACAGCCACTCTATGTATGTTGCGTCTGCTCTGCGGGCCTATTATTTTAATGGCTGGCATCAGCGATCATAAGATATAACTAATTTACTTGAATGCCTTGTGAAATACGGGCATTAATTACACACTAAGGTGAAGATTGTTAGGAGAAGCCGTATTTACGTTGTCTCTATGTCAAGAATACATAGTTGATACAGTATTGCTGGTTTCTGTATTTATTGATCAGGTGGATGTACTGATATTGGTATGTTCGTAAATGAGGCTAGAGTAACCGTCGGGCTATGTCTAAGCATTAAATCAATAACGGCGTGAAGCACAATGTTCGATTGTTACCCGGTGATTTCTAAAATTGTAGGTGCCGGATCGCACCTATTCCACCGTACAACCCCACCCCCCACCCCTCTCCACAAGCATAGCTGTTAGCTTCCTAGTTGTCATCAATAGATATCGGCACAAATCGGTACTGTTAATGACTATGCAGTAATATTTTCAACCGCTTGCAACTTTTTGCCAAACGTGTGCCGTGCATGCAGTTGAATAGCAGGTATGGCGTAAATTACGGTACAGATCAAACAAGATTTCGTGAAAGCGCATTATACGGACGCTTGTATTTAAACACTCGTTACATTATTTATTTCTCACTGACACATATAAATCGACACGTTGCCGTCCTACTAGAAGGTTCTTGGCAGTAGTACACAAAAGGCGATACGTACCGTTCACAACTTCGGAACGAAGCCCAGCTTACCTTCACTATACCGTAGAAGTAATACAAAATGTTGATTATTGTATCAGAAATAGCCTAATTTAGAGATACTTTGACAAAGAATCTAGGTGAAGTAAGCACTCGCAGACGTTAAATTCGTAGTGATAACATTAAGTTTTCATCCTTCTTTTATTGTTATCTGGTGTTGTTCATTAGGAGAAACAAACCCTTTCAGGTGATGCCACATCAGCGGCTTGTGGCAAATGTATTTTTATGAAGATGACTGTGCTATAGAGCATACGTCATGTTCGTGTTGTTGACGACGAGGAGGAGAGAGAGAGTCTAGAACTTGGTGCTAGTCCAGAAAACCAGCTCCTGGAGAGAACTAAAGCGATCGCCACACTTAGTACTCTGTGGGAATCAACATGGTTTCCGGAAACAGCGATCGTGTGGGACCCAACTCGCTTTATTTGTTCATGAGACCCAGAAAATATTAGATACAGGCTCCCAGGTAGATGCCATTTTCCTTGACTTCCGGAAGGCGTTCGATACAGTTCCGCACTGTCTCCTGATTAACAAAGTAAGAGCCTACGGAATATCGGACCAGCTGTGTGGCTGGATTGAAGAGTTTTTAGCAAACAGAACACAACATGTTGTTCTCAATTGAGAAGAAGTAACCTCTGGCGTACCACAGGGGAGTGTTATGGGACCATTGCTTTTCACAATATATATAAATGACCTAGTAGATAGTGTCGGAAGTTCCATGCGGTTTTTCACGGATGATGCTGTAGTATACAGAGAAGTCGCAGCATTAGAAAATTGCAGCGAATTGCAGGAAGATCTGCAGCGGATAGACACTATGTATTGCGAATACATAGAAAGAAGGATCCTTTATTGTATGATTATATGATAGCGGAACAAACACTGGTAGCAGTTACTTCTGTAAAATATCTGGGAGTATGCTTGCGGAAGGATTTGAAGTGGAATGATCAAATAAAATTAATTGTTGGTAAGGCGGGTACCAGGTTGAGATTCATTGGGAGAGTCCTTAGGAAATGTAGTCCAGCAACAAAGGAGGTGGCATACAAAACACTCGTTCGACCTATACTTGAGTATTGCTCATCAGTGTGGAATCCGTACCAGGTCGGGTTGACGGAGATAGAGAAGATCCAAAGAAGAGCGGTGCGTTTCGTCACAGGGTTATTTGGTAAGCGTGATAGTTACGGAGATGTTTAGCAAACTCAAGTGGCAGACTCTGCAAGAGAGGCGCTCTGCATCGCAGTGTAGCTTGCTGTCCAGGTTTCGAGAGGGTGCGTTTCTGGATGAGGTATCGAATATATTGCTTCCCCCTACTTGTACCTCCTGAGGAGATCACGAATGTAAAATTAGAGAGATTCGAGCGCGCACGGAGGCTTTCCGGCAGTCGTTCTTCCCGCGAACCATACGCGACTGGAACAGGAAACGGAGGTAATGACAGTGGCACGTAAAGTGCCCTCCGCCACACACCGTTGGGTGGCTTGGAGTATAAATGTAGATGTAGATGTAGATGTAGATGTAGTGTATCTATACTGAGGACAAATGTCGATAAGCAACAGATCGGTTACAGAATGCAGAGGAAGGCCCAAATCAAGAAATGAGATTTAGTTTATGGCACTGGCTCATAATATCGACATCTACCGCTAAAAATATTCTCTCCTTCCTGAGGCGCTAATCATGAGGATTTCTTTTTTCATTTTATCGGTCTTCCGATTGGTTAAACGTATCTCTCCACGACTTCCTCTCCTGTGCCAGCTCCCACGATTCTCTTCCATACCATGCTGATCTCCGAACGTACATCCTCCTACATATATTCTCGAAATTAAGGCCCATGTGTGATATTATTAGATGTTTTCGCCAGTAATGCCTCTTTTCCGGTGCTAACCTGCTTTTTATGCCCTCCTTGTTTTGTTTGTCATGAGTTATTTTGCGTCCTACACTTCGGCTACCTCGTGGTCCCCAGTTCTGACATTAAATTTCTCGCAAATGGCATTTCTGTTACTTATAACTGATTATGTATTTCCTTCAGTTTGATCTCAATCCATATTCAGTGTTCATTAAAGCATTCATTCCATTCAATATGTCTTGAAACTCTTCCTCATTTTTACACAGGAACTGAGGATAGTGGTGCCATGAGCGAATCTTATCACTGGTATTCTTTCTCCTTCAATTTTAATCCCCCTCCTAAAGTTCTCTTTTAATTTCGCAGATATTTTTTCTATGTGCAGGATGAAAACTGCAATACACCCTTTTTTTATCCGAGCCCTTCTTTCTTAGTCCTCGGTTCTTTCTTTTCCCTTATAGTTCTTGGACGTATTATATAAGGAGCTGTTAAATGGAAAAGAGAAAAATACAAAAAGTAAGTTTATAATTGCAAAAGTAATCACTGTAACTGTCAATATATTTATCCCACTGTATGACAAGAAAAATGTGTGTAGTGGCGCGCGGAACCATGGCTGTAACGAGGCTTCGTCCGAAGCAAACCCATGGACACAAACGTTTTTCTTTTGGGCTCCAAGGAATATGGAAATCAGATGTACGGTCCCATATAGTACCAAGGCTGCCTCGACTCGCAGAAGTTAGGAACCCTTACACAGTGTAATGACACATTCCGACGCAGAGACATACAATACCTTAAACTCTGCGCCATAGATTAAATTGAGAGGAATGTAGAATATAATCTCTGTAAGGTTCATATTGGATTCTCTTTTGTTTCATACTCCAAGAAGGAGTTAAGATACACTTTCGATTGTTACCTTGTAGGGGATGGACGTAATTTTTGGTGTGTGCAGAAAGGCAGCCATCTTGTTAGTATTTATGGTTTGTGCGACGAGCAGAGCAAATCTTATTGTCTTGTGAATAAAAAACAGTGACAAGTATTACGAGAATTATTTAAAGCGACATAGCATTGTATTCCTCGGTTTCCAACGTTTTCGTGAAGTAAACCAATGCCAACTTACGAAGATACACACG
This sequence comes from Schistocerca cancellata, assembly GCF_023864275.1. Taxonomy (NCBI): domain Eukaryota; kingdom Metazoa; phylum Arthropoda; class Insecta; order Orthoptera; family Acrididae; genus Schistocerca; species Schistocerca cancellata. The sequence continues at coordinate 806,901,769 of NC_064630.1, forward strand.
GTCAACAAAGGGGAGAACATCGATGGCGACTAATGAATTAGTATTGTGGCAGAAGGACTAATTCTACGTCTAAAGTGAGAACTCTGATTAAATCAACAATGATGTGGAATTAAAAAATGTAATTAATCGGAATTGTAAATTACATTACAGGCAAATTTCACGCAGCACTGAATTTGTCTGCATTCAAGCCGGTCAATACAGTTCGTGTTGTGTACATAGTTCCGCGTAGTCAGCATGTACACAACTATCCCATTAGAGCGCGCCCCGCTAAGCACAACAGCGCAGGCACAGCGCTCGTCCGTCTTCGCACAGCGAGATGGCGCTGTCTTAGAGATGGACCAAATTCTGCTTCCGTCGATCAGCGTATTAATATGTCACGCAGCCAATGAAATTGCTGCTAACGTAGAACCTTTTCTCGTTGCGGATCACACTCGCGCAGTGATATCTGAACGCTCGAGGTATTATAACGAGTGTACAGACCTCCGATTAGTCAATCTACATCAGTCTGCATTAGTCTGCATTTGTCTGTACCAGTCTATAGTCAAGTTTCAGTCTGCACCTAATAAGATTATTATATTCCTGTACATAGCCAGAGATATGTGAGAATAAGATTAACGTACCAAGACCAAAGGAACTTTAGATTGTCAATTGTAAATAGCATCCAGAACCAAGTTAAGTTATTTTTATGCTTGTTATTATTTTAATAAATGTGTGTGAAAATTAATAAAGTTCTGTTTACAGTTGGTCACCTTCAATCTGCTACTCTAAGCGTGCAAGTGGCATTTCTATCGTCTGACCTAACGGCAGAAGATAAACACGCCACGATAAGACCACGAGACATATTGCTGATACTCGCCTACTTCGTTAGAGTGACAAGTCAAATAATCTGATGGTGTGTGTACCGAAGGTCTTACAGAACGCACACCACAGTTCGTAAAGAAGCCTTTCAAAAATTCTAAAGTTACAATACCATATCCAAAATTTTTTCTATTTTCAAAAAAATCAATAAATTTAATTTTTTGTTTTTATTTCGCCACAACAGACTGCATACAGTGCCGACCTTTCCCCATGCGATTGCCATATTTTTGGAGCCTTGATGTAAGACATCGGTGCACGTCGATTTGCTTCGGACGAAGAGGTGCACGCCTCGGTGTAATCATGATTCTGTAGGCGACTTCAAACGTTTTCCCATGAAAGCTCTGACGGTCTTGTCTCACAGTGGGATAAGTGTATTAACTGTTAAGGCGACTACTTTCAGATCATAAACAGTTTTCTTATTTTCTCCATCTGTTTCTTTTTCGTTTGACTGCCTTTATGTATTACCCATTGGCCCCTATAGTTCACAACTACTTTGTAGCGAATTTCGAACATCTTGCGCCATTTAGTCCGGCTTCCATTGTCAAGCGCAAAATCAGAACCACATCTCCAGCAGCTTTACCTTTCCTAACTCCAAATCAATGGTCGTCTAATGGATCCTCAAAAATCTTCCACGTTCTTCCATACATTATTCTTGTTAGCGATTTGGATACATGATTATGCCGTAGTTCTTGCCGTATTTGTCCTTGCTATCTCCCGAACTGTGTGAATAATATTGTTACGGATGTCTCTTGACATGTGTGAGGCCTCACAGAATATACACACCAACTTGAATAGTTACTTGTTTGTCACTTTCCCGCAATAATTTTAGAAATATCTAAGAATGTTATCTGTCTTTCGCGGAGAATGAACAGCATAGCGGTGCTGCTCTGTGTTAAAATATGCCGGACATTTCCCCCAGCGGTATTGTACAGATTTAACAAAACGGAGAAAGATATTAATAACAGTGCTATTCCAGTGGAAAAACAGGCTTCATTAGCAGCCGTCTGTGGGAAGCAGGCTGGGGCGGCTGGCTTGTATGTGGGCTGTGGTTTCCGGATTGCGAGGTCGACGGCAGACCGGCTGCGGGCGGAGCCAGAATGGCAGACCACAGAACTGAGAATTCCGGGTGGGGCGACAGCGCGAATCCCCGCCCGGCGGCGAGCTGAGCGGCCGGGCCTGTGTGGCAATATTGCGGTCGCACTGGCCGGGGGAGCGGAGGAGAGGGGCCCAGGATTATGTTGTCTTGTACCCGGAGTGGCAGCAGGGGCGGCAAAACAGGGGGCGACTTGCTGCTACACATCTGGCCCGAGCCGCAGCTCCGGATTTCTCTCTCCTCTGCGAATTACTTGTCTCCCTAATCCGGCATTCAGGAAATGAAGCCGCTTCGCATTTATCTTCTCTTGTTTTTACGACACGATACCCTCTTTCGGTAGTCTAAGTCTACACCAGTGACCCGAATCTCACATTACGGCCAAATTACAAGTTCACTGTTTAATGACGAGAAATATTAGTCCAGAATGAAAATTTATTCACCTCTACTCCTTTATGTGGCCTTGTTTACCCTAAAGACAACAATACGACAGCATTTAGCTGTTGAACAGCAACTGTCCAACTGTCAGGTCAGTTGTCACCTATCACGTGGTCGGCAGGTTAGCGTCTGCAGGTTTACCTCCGTTATATTAGCACTAGAATGGCAGAAGGGGCCAAAATGACCCCTGTCATACGTTTTTAGTTCATTGCCATATCCAATTTATTTATATTAGAACAAATAAGCCCTCGGTCACAAATATTAATTAAAAATTGACGCTACTATGAGCGTCGTCTTCACAATTAAACTAACTGTTGTAAAACATTATAGGTACATAAGACATTAATAAAGTAAAGTGTGTACTGACTGGAAAGAGATGCAGTACTTACAAGTCACATTCTAAAAAAAAATCTAAGCCGGAAAGGCGACGTCATGAAAAGTTGTAAATAAATTAAGATGGCGAGCCGCTAAGGGCTGCTCTTACATGAGTGAACACGGGTTGCAACAAAACTGAGGTGCCCACGTTAGAAAGTGTTGGCAAGTAAACATGGTGTTGCTACGAGCGCCATCTAGTAGCCGCATAAAGAACTAGGCTACTGTACATTCAAAATTAGACACATGAAATTGTAATGAAGCTGATTCAGGCATAACGTAAGCACTAATAATAACAAGATGAAGTTACATATTTATCTGCTTTAAACAGAGATACATTTTGTAACGTAAAAGAAGTCAGTAATGACATATAAGAAAACAGCAAATACGTAACAGGAAAACAACATTTCGGCAAACTGCAAGAGGAAATCTGAATAAAAAATCAAGCAACGGCTTTAAAAAAAAATTCGACTGTATAAAGTCGTTGCTTGATCTTTCATCCAAATTTCCTCATGCAGTTTGCCGAAATGTTGTTTCCTGTTACGTATTTGCTGTTTTCTTATATGTCATTACTGACTTCTTTTACGTTACAAAATGTATCTCTGTTTAAAGCAGATAAATATGTAACTTCATCTTGACTTCATTTTGACTTAATATTTGTGACCGAGGGCTTATTTGTTCTAATATAATTCTGACACTGTCACTGAACCTTAGCAGCTATGTTCAAAGTTTTACCAATTTATTTACTTCTTTAATGAAATTATATGATTTTTTCTAATTTTTTCTCCTCTTTCTGAAGATGTTTTAGTATTTACAAAGTAATTTTATTTTCTTCGCCATTTCATTCAGTATATCTAGAACTGCGGAAGGAGTCCAGTTTTACCCACTATAATTTCTCTTCTGAATATAAGTAAATTATCCAACAATACTGTGGCAACAGCGAGCAGTACTGCAGAGGAGTTGCTCCTCATTGTTGCAACTTCGCACATGTACATTCCAGTCCGCCACAGCTTATGTTGTGTCACTCAGGAAGTCTTTGTCCGTGATACACGTTTTCGAACACGTGTCGTCAGCGTGGACTTCCTGATGATGAAGTGATACATCTCTTAGAGAATTCCGAAGTTGAATCGGAAACTGACTTCAAGATAATGATTATGTACCTGAAACGAGTGAAGATGAAGACATTGTGAACGAGGGGCGATTAGTGTAAGAGGATTCAGATACTGATATACGTCATTCATCATCTCTTTCACCACAGGCAGGTTCAGTTGGAAGCGTCTACAAAGATGATTGCAAGGAATGGATCGATGTGGGAGATGGGAAATCATTCATCTTCTCGAAGGCGGTCAGCTGTGAATGTTCTGAAGGCGAGAGGAGGTCCCACTGCTTACGCCCTCCAACGAGTAGACAGCAGTGTCATCAGTGCCCTCCATCTTATTTTTGCTGAAACAATGCTACGTCTCATGAACAAATACACAGAACCAAATGCTCTAAAAGTACTAAAAAAACAATGACTGGACTTTATCACTTGAGGAACTAGAGAAACTGATACCCGTCATGTATGTTCAGGGTGTATTGTGCACAAAATGTGTGTCTGTGGTTGATCTCTGGTCGCACTCTTGGGGGCCTGCTCTTATCAAGGACATTACGCCAAGGGACAGATTTGAGGAGCTTCTCAGATTCTCCGTTTTGATGAAAAATCAACCAAGACTGATCGCCTGGCAGGCAACAAATTCGCTCTAATATCAGAAAATGAGGGAAAGTACATTGAAAACAGTATTTGGGCTTACCGCCCTAGAGAAAATACAACTATTGATGAGCAACTGTTACCAAGAAAAGCAAGATGCATTTTTACTCAATTCCTGTCCAACAAACCAGACAAATATGGTCTCAAATTCTGGTTGGCTGTTGATGTAACGACAAAGTATATATGTAATGCTTTCCCATACCTTGACGAAGAGGACACGCATGGAGAGAAACAACCACTTGGATAGAACGTCGTTCTTCATCTCGTGGAGCAATTTGTAAATCGAGGAAGAAATGTGACCAAAGACAACTTCTTTACGTCTCTTCAATTTTTTAGAAAACTCAAAGAAAATAAAATTCCATTAGTTGATACAATGAATAAGATCGACAGTGAAATCCCCGCTGAAGTAAGGAAGCCAAATGTTGAAATACACTCCACGACAATACTACACAATAGTGGCAACACAGACTGCACCTTGCCAGTATGCCAAGGAAAGAAGAATAAAAATGTCATTTTCTGAGTACGCTGCACGCTGAAGTAGCAATAAGCAAGGAAGGAAAGGAAAACCTGAACAATGCAACAAAGTATGGGGTGGACGTGTTTGATCAAATGACCCATAAATATACTACAAAGGTTGCATGTAGAAGACGGCCAATGCATGTCTTCTACAACATACTGGAAATGACGGCAGTAAATGCATAGGTCATCTATAGCAACTAACTAGAAGATGGAAAGGATAAAATTAATACACTAATAGCCATTAAAATTGCTACACCAAGAAGAAATGCAGATGATAAACGGGTATTCATTGGATAAATATATTATACTAGAACTGACATGTGATTACATTTGCACGCAATTTGGGTGCATAGATCCTGAGAAATCAGTACACAGAACAACCACCTCTGGCCGTAATAACGGCCTTGATACGCCTGGGCATTGAGTCAAACAGATCTTGGATGGCGTGTACAGGTACAGCTGCCCATGCAGCTTCATTACGATGCCACAGTTCATCAAGAGTAGTGACTGGAGTATTGTGACGAGCCAGTTGCTCGGGCACCATTGACCAGACGTTTTCAGTTGGAGAGATATCTCGAGAATGTGCTGATCAGGGCCGCAGACGAACATTTCCTGTATATAGAAAGGTCCGTACAGGACCTGCAACATGCGGTCGTGCATTATCCTGCTGAAATGTAGGGTTTCGCAGGGATCGAATGAAGGGTAGAGCCACGGGTCGTACCACATCTGAAATCTACCGTCCACTGTTCAAAGTGCCGTCAATGCGAACAAGAGGTGACCGAGACGTGTAACCAATGGCACCCCACACAATCACGTCGGGTGAGACGCCGGTATGGCGATGACGAATACACGCTTCCAATGTACGTTCACCGCGATGTAGCCAAACACGGATGCGACCATCATGAGGCTGTAAACAGAACCTAGATACATCCGGAAAAATGACGTTTTGCCATTCGTGCACCCAGGTTCGTCGTTGAGTACATCGTCGCATGCGCTCCTGTCAGTGATGGAGCGTCAAGGGTAACCGCAGCCATGGTCTCCGATCTGATAGTCCATGCTGCTGCAAACGTCGTCGCACTGTTCGTGCAGATGATTGTTGTCTTGCAAACGTCCCCATCTGTTGACTCAGGGATCGAGACGTGGCTGCACGATCCGTTATAGCCATGCGGATAAGATGCCTGTCATCTCGACTACTAGTGATACGAGGCCGTCGGGATCCAGCACGGCGTTCCGTATTACCCTCCTGAACCCACCGATCCCATATTTTGCTAACAGTCGTTGGATATCGACGAACGCGAGCAGCAATTCGCGATACGATAAACCGCCATCGCGATTGGCTACAACCCGACCTTTATCTAAGTTGGAGACGTGATGGTACGCATTTCTCCTCCTTACAGGAGGCATCACAACAACATTTCACCAGGCAACGGCGGTCAACTGATGTTTGTGTATGAGAAATCGATTGGAAACTTTCCTCATGTCAGTACGTTGTAGGTGTCGCCACCGGCGCCAACCTTGTGTGAATGCTCCGAAAAGCTGATCATTTGCATATGACAGCATCTTGTTCCTGTCGGTTAAATTTCGCGTCTGTAACACGTCATATTCGTGGTGTAGCAATGTTAATGGCCAGTAGTGTACTTCAACTGGCAAATGAACTGAAGGGAATGAAGACCAAGAATATGAGACAGAGGAAGAGGATATGGGACTGAAATCATCTAGAAAACCGTGGAAGTGCCAAATCAGCCTCTCCAAAGGCAGCAAGACCAGCGAAAACTGTGTAATGTGCCACAAAGCCGTGTGCGGAAAATGTCCGCTTAAGACTGAAATCACCTGTGCTAAGTGCGTCTAGCAGCTTCAAATGACTTGAGTGAAAAGTAATACAGAGCTGTTTGTAAAACACATGTAAAAGTAGAATGGACCAAATATGCTAAATGTGTCTAGAAGGTTGTATGAATAGTAGCAGTGGCAACAATAAATTTGTGTGATACATTGTTTTTAAAATGACTTAGTACTTATTATTTATAATTATAAATAATTTTGTAATTATTAGAAATGAAGTATGGATTAACAAACACTAAAAATGTTTAAGTCAAATATGAAAATATTTTGTGAAGGGTCAAAATGACCGTTTCCACTGTTTTAGGAATGTCAGAAACTCCGACGATGGTAAGGCTTTCACAAAGTTCTCAGCTCCCCATCACGTGCCTAATGGTTCGTAAAACTTGCCCACTATTGCTTAACGCTTCATGAGAATGTTATTAATCAAAGTTGCACAGCAAATTCAATTCCCACGTGCGCATATAAACTTATACAAAGTTATTTCTTGGCACAGAGGATAGAAAATCAGATCGAGCTCACACTGTGTGTCACAACAGCCCTTATCTGGGGCACTCAAAGAGTGCCATGTTGCAGAAGGCAGGACGACACTCGTAATATATTGCCACACTGAACTGAGGCGTAATCAGCAGGTAGCAGAGCGACTTAGCCGCTGCAAGCTGTTACTGCTGTTTGGCCGCCGCCATGTTTGGAAAAGATGTGGATGAGCGTGAGCCATTTCCTGGTAAATGGCAGTGCCAAGTGACTAGAAACTACCGTCTACTACTTGTTGGACAAGACACCCGAGTACCACCTCCCTGGGTGTACGCTGATTTGCTGGTTTGGGTCCTGGGCTTACGCCTTCTCGATACCTGCCACCCATGATCTGCTGTTGGCTCCAATTAGGGCACACGTCCACCGTCGAAAGCGCCAGGGCGGGCCGCAGTAGCTGCTGGGGAGCCGCGGCGGGCTTGCGCCTACAGATGCTGTCGCAACCACCCGCACGACACCGCCACCTGACTCACAACGGCTGCGGCTGATGAAGCGTTGTGTCAGCATGCCGTGTACCAATCAACAACACTGTTTCACTGAAGTCTTAGGATATGACAGCTATTCACACCAGCTTCCAAGTTCGGCCTCCTGCACCAGTAGCGTTAATACATCACCCGCACTTCCAGCACGCCTAATAAAAGTCCCAACACGAGGAGGCTACAGCTCTGTATATGAGTCACTTCCAGATTGTTTATAAATTTATTCTGCTTAAACAACAGCTGATCAGTTACAAATCAGAAGAACTCTCGTTAATGTTAACAATATAAACGTTCTCACCGGAAGAATCAATACTTCACTTCTGTTCCTTTTTTCAATACTCTGGCTCGTATTACTTGCTTTTATCATGAATGTGCCAGTCCATTTTGGTATCAATTGTCGACGTCCTCCGCTAAGGCAGTCAGCCTCTGATTCTTATACTTCTATGAACAAGACAAGGATTACTGTAACTCAGGGTGACACTTATAGCACTTTGTGAACTTGACTGGTTTGTGTCTGATAATTAAATGAAACTCTCGGACTTTGACTTGCATATCGACAAATCAGCAATACACCCTATTGAGAACCGACACTACTTCAATTGCTGGGTGTGGCAAATAACTTACATGCATTAGCACTCCTACTTAAGCCCTCAAATGATTCAACACGATTAGCCAATAACAACTTGCTTAATGGAATGTCTCTGTGCACCAGCCTCTCATCTCGTAGTATCCTGCTTTGGCAGATTGAGTCTGTGTTGCCTGGCCACCAAGCGCTGTTGCAGGACGATTTGATTCACGGATCCAGTTACATGGCTCCTTCCGTGTATAGCGATTTTACGACTGTGACGATTGGAGCCTGAAGATGGCATCAACGTTATGCCGAAACTGGTAGCACATAGAAGTTCATAAAATAACATTAATTTCTACAATACATACGGCTGTTGGTAAATTATTGCATCAAGAAGTTCATGCCAGCCGTCGTCCCACGATCCATAATGTATCAATGAAGATTAAATCAGTGATTGGTTTTCTTTGGGGTATTGTAGTGAGTTTTCCACACACGTAACAAAAGTTGTCGGGGTGTTTTAGACAGCAACGAGATTTACTAGTTGCTATTGTTCTTAGTGTAAGTTTTAAAAACAAAAAGTTTGCACTATCCTTCACAGAAAACACGCTCTGAGGATCTCTTTCACACCACAGGATTACCACACCAACCATTTACTGACGATTTCTAGATCTTCTAGCTCTACTCTGCAAATCAAAAACAAGCAATTAAACATCAAAACAGAAGAACAGCAAAAAGCGAAATACTGAATACCAAAAATAAAAAAAAACTTTAAAAACTCAAAACTTTTACGTGCTAGAACATTTTCAAAGGTATATTCGGATTCTACACATCAAAATACGTACTAGTTGATGTATCACATGTCATATGCAAAATGGCTGTTGACTGGTGTAATATGTCGTAGTAATTGAAGATTATCATACTGGTTGAATTATAGCAATGGTAACCTAGTTATGTTTAGGAATCAGTCATCATACTCACTCAGCCAGGATGATTACATCTTTCCATTAGCTCATAGTACGTACTTGCACACTGACCATTGCTGTTGGAGAAGGAGGATACACTGCAGCTGTGCTATTCTGTGCGTGTGTGTGTGCGAGCGCGCGCGCGCGCGCGCGCGCGCGTGTGTGTGTGTGTGTGTGTGTGTGTGTGTGTGTGTGTGTGTGTGTGTGTGTGTGTGTGTGTTTATGTGTGTGTGTGCGTGCGTGCCTGTGTGGGGTGGGAGAGGGGGGGTTTGTGTGTTGATCATTACAAAGGTATGGATATGGAGCCATGGCGGCTTCCTTGTTTCAAATCTCCCACCACGTGCACTAGAGAACTAGCGGTTCCTCGACATAGAGAGCGCCTCCCAACTAAGGGACCGTAATAACGCCACCATGAGCGGCCAGGCAGTCGCTGACAGTGACAGTGTAATTTGCGGAGTCAGTCACTTGGAGTGTTGGGCTCAGATGTGGTCAAAGTGGCGATTAGGATATGATATGAGGCCTGGTGACATGGCAGTTCTCGTTAGAGCGCATAACTGTAGCGATCTTGATCCTGTGTGTTCCTTGAGCGAAAAAATTTATTTCATATGTTTGTTTAAGTAGTTTTCCTCTCATGTGAGGATTCAGTTTGAATGAACTAACGTACAGAGAGTCTGGTCCTTCTGGCCTTTGGATTATGAGACCACTGTGCGCTCTACTGGCCAGTGAGCGTGGAGTTAGGTGAGCATGTTAGAGGGACCAGGTCAAGAGAAGATGATACTAGTGGAGTCTGGGTTTGTTTCCTGTACCGGTATCTTGCCTCCCGATCAGAATTAAGGGGCTGCAATACCTAGCATACGTTCAGCAGTGAATCTGACACGGTAAAAATATTTATAATTGGATAAATGATGTATGTGCAGAGAATCGTTGACTTTGGTGGAGGCTGTGCCTGATGAAGGAACCCTTTCCTGAGTGAATACCTGATTACATCAGATTGTGAGGGGCTGAGGGCGCCACAACTTACATGCTCCCTTAGTTTGTTCCCGTCTTACGGCTGTTGTGACACACACAGAGGACATCGAACCTGTCGGCTTGTGGCTGTGGCTCGTGGACTTGCTGCATGTGTGCATCAGTTGCCAACCTCGTCTTCACTGAGCCTGGCGCCCCCAAAATCTCCTCACGCCGCAAGGAATTAAGTTACACAAATTTTTATGGGCTTGTGCCAGAATAATTGTAATATTTTGTTTTATTCTCCTTTCCTTTTAAAAGACACATCATCCTATCTCGTGTTTTAATTAATGTGAGTTTAAGCGTTTCGCAGTGCTGATTTTATGTTTTGCAGGGACGTAATCAGCTCCTGCCCAGGTTGTTAAATTTCCTTAAATTTTATCTGGCGCTGGCCAGATTTCAATTTTTGAAGATTCGTGAGTGGCCATTTCTTAATTTGTTAAATTTTTTCTTAAAGTTTTGTTATCTGGCAATGGACAAGTTTTTAATTAAATTGACTTTTAGTCGTACATGCAGTACGTTAATGGGGATGCATTCATAAGTAATTGTCTTGATTACGCATCATATTCTCGGTTTTTGTATTATTCAGCATCCTGTTTGTAGAATCGACTGATGGTATAAGATTCTAGAACGCCAGCTGGTTGTCTTTATCAGAAAAATTACGCTGCATTTTGGCAATGATACTTTTTTTTCCTTTTCTTACATGTGTAAAATTTCAAAATTAGACTAAATTCTGTTATTTCTTGTCGAACTTTTATTTAAGGGCCCTGTGGGCAAGTTTTTAAATTGTTAAAGAAGTTTTTGGATCCTCTCTATTTTAAATTTATTAGTGGCAATAGCTATTGTGTGTATGCTGAAAGTTTGCGTAATGTGAAACTGGAAACTTACTCCTTATAATTTTTTTACTAAATGTTTTACAAATGGTAGGTGATGTTTACCCGAAAGCTGGTAGAGTCCTTCCACATAATTTACTCTGAGCCTCTGGGCGCCATTTGACATATGTGAGCCGGCCGCTGTGGCCGAGTGGTTCTAGGCGCTTCAATCCGGAGCCACGCTGCTGCTGCAGTCGCACATTCGAATCCTGCCTCGGGCATGGATGTGTGTGATGTCCTTAGGTTAGTTAGATGTAAGTAGTGTCTGGGGATCTGATGACCTCAAATGGTAAGTCAAATAGTTCTCAGAGCCATTTGAAATATTTTTGACATATGTCAGCAGTTTATTGCGCAAGTGGCTCTTGATGTAGGTGTGTTCGCGTTTTTCTACAGTTGTTGGACTTTGTCTAACACACATTACAGACATCAGCTAGTGTGGAGGCAGCATCGGGGGCGGCAGGAGACAGTAGCACCAGTGGCGGCAGTGGTGGCAGAGAAGAGAGGATGGTGATGGCGGTAGGTCACAATCACCAACTCAATAGCAATATTCTGTGTGCATGCTTATCCTTTGAATAATACAGGCAGGTTTCTTGGAAAGATGGAATGGTGGGGGTGGGGGGGGGGAAGAAACAATTTTGTAGGACATTTTTAACTACATTTTCATATAAACGTTTTACATTCTTTATGCAGAGGTTTATTTTCTGAACAACTGTATTCTATAAGCACTAAATTCGGCCTGTAATAGTATTTGGTCCAACAGGGAGGACAGTTTACATAGGAATACTGTACGTGAATTCAGCTTCAGAGCATTTGATACATATAGGGTCCTCATTTTTTGGGCACTGGGAAAATACATCCCTTTATACACTTCCTAAGTGCTTCATATTTACATTACTAATGTTCAATTAGTTCTCAAATTCATGTTATGCTCCTCTGACACATGGATAACAATGGCAAATTCTGTCTGCAGCAGTCATTAAAACACAGATTAGATCATATAAATTACAAACACTTGACGACCTTATGTATAATATGCATGTGCCACCTGCAGATAAATCAAGCACAATTTCCACGTGCTTACCGACGACTGAAATCTTTCTACCAATCACAAGGGTTTCAATTGATGAGTGGGACGGATCATAATCCATTGTCATTTTCTTCTCTGTGTACTCAGTCATGCTACACTCATATCACAAGTACTGCACTCTAACTACAAAAAGTTGAATGTTTTCCATTTTTCTTACTGCTTCAGAGTGTTTGACAGGTGCTAGGCGTGCATTCACCACATTTAAATCAATTAACAGTGAAATTATATGTTTTGGCTAATAGTAGTACTCCGCTGGCACTTGAGTGAGGCTTGATGAGCTAAAGAAGTTCTGCGCTGGCTATTTCTACGGTTGTGTTACTGTGCTGGCCAGAGTTCTCTCTAAAAATTTGTCACAGTTAATTATTCACGTAATATGGATTTACCAATCCTGCCCGGCTCTAGGATCTAAGGTTAATGCATCGACTTGTATTGGGCGGGCACGTTTGCTCGAAGTTACGGTTGTTCCTTTGTGGTGTATGAAGTTTGGCGCTTTGCGTCATACCTGGTTGTTATGGCGATTTGTGTTAGAAGGTAATGTGCCCAGTTTTCACGCATAATTATATGAGGGCCTATGAATCACCGAGTTTTTTACAGTTTTGCGTTTTTGTTTTTAAATTGTTTCATGCGAGAGAAAAAACTGTTTCTGAATTTTAATATTTGTTTTCACTTTGTTTTAGAACCTGGCGTGCTCTCTGATATTATTGTGATCCAGCCTTTTCAGTTTTTTGTGTTATGACCTCCAGCTAATGGTAAGATCGTAGCGAGTTGTTATTTATATTCCCTCCAGGAATTTACAGCTTCCTTTGAGCAGTTTTCTTTTACACCCTACACTTTTAGCGAGGCTCGTTTTCTAGGGCACATGAGCTTATTGGAAATGTTCTATAAGGGCAGTCGTGGTTAAGCAGTGACTTTCAGTTTTTGTGTAATTCAGTGAGCCACTAATTTTCGGTGTTTCTTGACAGGACCAATTAAGCTGCCGCGAGATTGTTCCGTGTCGGCGGCATTTTGCCTCGTCGGGCTGGATTGTTCGAAGCCGCCGTGGAGAGCTCTCGAGCATATCCTAACGCGGCTTGCTATTTGTTTGCAGTCGTGTGTCCTTACTATCTGTGTGGTGTCACCGCCAGACACCACACTTGCTAGGTGGTAGCTTTAAATCGGCCGCGGTCCATTAGTACATGTCGGACCCGCGTGTCGCCACTGTCAGTGATCGCAGACCGAGCACCACCACACGGCAGGTCTAGAGAGACGTACTAGCACTCGCCCCAGTTGTACGGACGACTTTGCTAGCGACTACACTGACGAAGCCTTTCTCTCATTTGCCGAGAGACAGTTAGAATAGCCTTCAGCTAAGTCCATGGTTACGACCTAGCAAGGCGCCATTAACCATATCTAGAGAGAGTCTCACTTGTATCATCAAGAATGCTGTATACAAATGATGGATTAAAGTTAAGTATTCCAGCAGCTACGTACTTTTCTTTATAGCATTCATTACATATCCTGTTTCAGACATAACGCCAGCCGGCGTGTGTAAACGCGTGCCTTTCGGTTACCCGTCACTGTGGACTGGCTGTCTTGTCAGTCCACTACAATCTGTGCTCAAGTTGAGTACCTTACGTTATCTGGCCCGCCCGGTTGGCCGTGCGGTCTTACACACGGCTTTCCGGGCGGGAAGGAGCGCCTGTCCCCGACACCAATCCGCCCGGCGGATTTGTGTCGAGGTCCGGTGAGCCGGCCAGTCTGTGGATGGTTTTTAGGCGGTTTTCCGTCTGCCTCGGCGAATGCGGGCTGGTTCCCCGTATTCCGCCTCACCTACACTATGTCGGCGATTGCTGCGCAAACAAGTTCTCCACGTACGCATACACTACCTTTACTCTACCACGCAAAGATAGGGGCTACACTCGTCTGGTGTGAGACGTTCCCTGGGTGGGATCCGAACCTCACAATAACCCTGAAAGAGTGGTTCGATGTGGGGCGGCGGCGGGGTGAAGTGGACTGCGGTAGTCGTCGTGGGGTTGCGGACCACTGCGGCTGCGGCGGGGACGGAGCCTCTCCGTCGTTTCTAGGCCCCCAGTTAACATAAAATAACATAACCTTGCATTATCTGACTTGCACTGTAAATGAAATTTCGCTCGCAGTCAAGAGGTCCTTATCTCGTTAACTGGCTTCACATGGGAAATTTTCGCCTTAACGTTATTGTTCTGTTTAATACTTACTATAACTTTGTTTTAAATTTTATTTTAAATTATTTGCTGTAAACCTTCTTCGAAGGCCATAAAGGCGAACTGTTATGTCTTGTTAACTAATTAATATTTATCTTTTGGGAATTCTGCCTTAAATCTTGGTTTTGAATTCGCTTGCAGAAATTTATCTATCGAGCTCAGCTTTAATTATTTGCTGGTTTGTTCAACTTTTTTTTAATTTAAATGTTTTGTGAAGCCCAATATTGTTAGTCTTATCTTCTTGCATCATGTGTAAGACCATTAGAAGGGTATTATTGCAATTCGGTAATTGTGTTATTCACGATTTTGAACGCTTTCCAAGTGTATAAATTTGAAATGACAAATTATGCTGGAATTTTGCTATCTATTTTTCTTAGAAGGGACCTGTTGTTACTTTGAAAAATGAAGGTTTGTTGTCAAAAGGATAACTGATATTAGTTAAAGGTGCCTAGTCGTTCCATGTCATTTTCCTGATCCTGGTGATTCCTGATCTCAGTGATAGCCAGAGAGCGTGGCTGCGTTCCTGCTGACTAATCCTGCGAGTGGGAGAGACTATCTGGCATCAAACTGATCCTGCACTCGCCGACGAAGAAAACGGGACCCCTCTGATCCAGGTCCCATTCCTGGCGCTCCCTTGCCCGTATTTTCAAGCTCCAGGTTGCTGAGCGATTGTTTTGTTGTTCCTAATGGACGTTTAGTGGCCAAACTGACCATGTGGAGACAGTTGCATCCTGTCTGAGACAACACTTCCTTACTGGCTACCTCCAGAATGATGGAGCGCAGTTCTGTTTCAGCCTACTCAGGGAAGTTAGGATACGTCATTTCTAGGAAATGGATATCAGAAGTAATGGTGAAGCTGACCCCAGGCGACTTTTACGAGGCAATTTTTTTTGTCTTGTGTGTCACGATAGGACACAACGGGATTGCCGACCTAAATTTAAATATCGCAAATGTCCATGAACTCTAGTGCACGCCTATTCTCTTTATGCTACCCAGAATGATCTTAATTTTATTAGTCAAGAGTTATTAACCCGTCATGTGGAATTACGAGGCAAAATCAATACCCGTCGTGTGGATTTACGAGGCAAAAACAATAAAATTAAATTTCCTGTCCAACTGAAAATCAATATAACTGTGTTCATGCAGTAGCCCTATACCTTACCTCAAGCAAGCAACAAGCAGTATCAAGGAAATTAAATAAACTGAATTCTCTAAGAGAATATACTTCCCACAGTTATATAGTATGAATGAAGAAAGGCACTCAGCCACTGAAATAGAACGAGAACGCAACCCATGCAACTGGTGTAATATTGTAAATAAGCCTGCCAAAGACACGTCTCAGATTTCAACACATCTGCTGAGATGCTCCATAAACCATAACAAAGCACATTTACAATGTTTCGCCAGTATGGAATATAATAATATTTTACCAAGCTGTCCACTTAACAATATAAATTATTTAGTACGTGACAATATAGAATCTTCGGAATACGGCAGATGCACTGAATGAATGGGTGCAAATGTGAGTAATGTTTTACCATTTAACAGGAAACTGCCGAGATGGATGTGAAGCAAATGTATGTTACTACTGTTGTGGCAATTTGTGACAATACTGTCAGTCTACGACATTGTTACAACTGGAACAACAGTTCTCTTGGAAGAAGAAACACGTGATACACAAATTTTACAATTGAGAGCATGATCTTATTTAGAAGTCTCAAAAATCTCCGCTCTGGCTGCAACTAACTTCAATGCAGGTTCCGAGACAGTGTGACGACGATGACGTGCAAATGAAGGCTTTCGACGGTTCCGCATTGAAAATAATGTCTCCATATCCGTTATGTATCATTTCCATCAATACCAGATAATTATAAGAATCCTGTACTGTCGCAGTGCTTGTCAGGAGCTTCGTGCCGTGGAAATGCAGTTTCAGATTATGCTCTATTTGAAACACGTGGCACTGACTTATTTACGGGGTAGAGTTGTACGAGCGTCTGTCTTCTTAGGTGAGAGATAACGTGCTTGCTTAACATGCACCAGGCCCGGGTTCGATTCCCCCGTGGACTGGCGTTGTGTTGTTGTTCTCATCATAACTTTGATTGTGTTGTTCTCATCATAATTTTATCATGACCAATACGGGAGTCGCCCAATGTAATATCACATGAAGTGAGACTTGCAACTCGGATGCGGCCTCCAGGCTATCAATGCCACACGATAATATTATTGTTCTTGTACCAACGGAAAGTGATCCTATCGGAGCACAAAAAATGCGAATACCTCCCTGTTTATTTAAAACACTGCCTCAAAAGTGGGTACCAGCTGCCTCGTTATAGACCATCAACATATCGAAAAGATTTTGCAAGCTCCCCTAACTGTAACGCAATCACACCCACTAGGCCAATTCTGTAAGTCACTCACACACATTCACTCCCAGTTGCCCTTTGTCACCCATTCATTCACCCCAACTCATTCCCATTATCTATTTGTGTCTCTCTGTTATTGTCTTCTGCGTCACAACTACGGTCCCCTTCGTTGCTTCCTACAGACTTCTCTCACTGTGGCTATCTCCCTCTTGCTCTCTCTTACTGCTAGTATCTCATTCCTTCCTTCCTTCTGCTGCTGTCTCTTCTCAGTTCACTGTCTACCTCGTTGTCATTATCATATACTCTCTCTCATTATCACTGACCCTCAGTCACTTGCACTTTCTGTTTCTTTTCCCGGCGGGGACAGGGATTTTCTCTGCCTCGTGATGGCTGGGTGTTGTGTGCTGTCCTTAGGTTAGTTAGGTTTAAGTACACTCCTGGAAACTGAAATAAGAACACCGTGAATTCATTGTCCCAGGAAGAGGAAACTTCATTGACACATTCCTGGGGCAGATACATCACATGATCACACTGACAGAACCACAGGCACATAGACACAGGCAACAGAGCATGCACAATGTCGGCACTAGTACAGTGTATATCCACCTTTCGCAGCAATGCAGGCTGCTATTCTCCCATGGAGACGATCGTAGAGATGCTGGATGTAGTCCTGTGGAACGGCTTGCCATGCCATTTCCACCTGGCGCCTCAGTTGGACCAGCGTTCGTGCTGGACGTGCAGACCGCGTGAGACGACGCTTCATCCACTCCCAAACATGCTCAATGGGGGACAGATCCGGAGATCTTACTGGCCAGGGTAGTTGACTTACACCTTCTAGAGCACGTTGGGTGGCACGGGATACATGCGGACGTGCATTGTCCTGTTGGAACAGCAAGTTCCCTTGCCGGTCTAGGAATGGTAGAACAATGGGTTCGATGACGGTTTGGATGTACCGTGCGCTATTCAGTGTCCCCTCGACGATCACCAGTGGTGTACGGCCAGTGTAGGAGATCGCTCCCCACACCATGATGCCGGGTGTTGGCCCTGTGTGCCTCGGTCGTATGCAGTCCTGATTGTGGCGCTCACCTGCACGGCGCCAAACACGCATACGACCATCATGGGCACCAAGGCAGAAGCGACTCTCATCGCTGAAGACGACACGTCTCCATTCGTCCCTCCATTCACGCCTGTCGCGACACCACTGGAGGCGGGCTGCACGATGTTGGGGCGTGAGCGGAAGACGGCCTAACGGTGTGCGGGACCGTAGCCCAGCTTCATGGAGACGGTTGCGAATGGTCCTCGCCGATACCCCAGGAGCAACAGTGTCCCTAATTTGCTGGGAAGTGGCGGTGCGGTCCCCTACGGCACTGCGTAGGATCCTACGGTCTTGGCGTGCATCCGTGCGTCGCTGCGGTCCGGTCCCAGGTCGACGGGCACGTGCACCTTCCGCCGACCACTGGCGACAACATCGATGTACTGTGGAGACCTCACGCCCCACGTGTTGAGCAATTCGGCGGTACGTCCACCCGGCCTCCCGCATGCCCACTATACGCCCTCGCTAAAAGTCCGTCAACTGCACATACGGTTCACGTCCACGCTGTCGCGGCATGCTACCAGTGTTAAAGACTGCGATGGAGCTCCGTATGCCACGGCAAACTGGCTGACACTGACGGCGGCGGTGCACAAATGCTGCGCAGCTAGCGCCATTCGACGGCCAACACCGCGGTTCCTGGTGTGTCCGCTGTGCCGTGCGTGTGATCATTGCTTGTACAGCCCTCTCGCAGTGTCCGGAGCAAGTATGGTGGGTCTGACACACCGGTGTCAATGTGTTCTTTTTTCCATTTCCAGGAGTGTATGTGGGGCGGCAGGTGGAATAATTGTTATTATAAATGTTCCTATTATTTATTTAATGCTGTTGTTTGCCGTTCTCAACACTGGCTCTCTAACTACAATATTGGCACCCAGAAAGTGATTAGCAAAACGTGAAGCCTGTAATTAGAATTCCTAGTGCCCACTTCATCTGAGAAATACACTTACAGCTACAGTTTATAGCTCTGAGGAATTAGGAGATTGTCTGGGATTCATAATCAAAAACGATTCTGTCTAAAATGTTCACTATATTCTGAAAGTCACAGACCAAAAAAAGCATCCACACAATCGAACTACCAGAGCAGTTCAGAGTCTAATGCGCTGATGCAACTATAACTGTTCAAATTAAATGTTTAAGTGAATGCTCACCATAATTTGATGATAATGTTCATCAAACGCCACGCTAAATAATGGTAGAATGTCTGTCCCGCGGCGGCACGTGAAAGTACGACATACGCAATTGAAGATGATCATTAAAGTCATCCCAGAATTAACACTTCACTTGAAAACGATTTCATGGTTACGCGTATCCCGAGTGACTTATTACGGCATCCGAGGCTGTTTATAGCAATGATACCGATGCGATGCGACTCCCAGCACAGGTGGTGTGCTATTCAGCGTCTGGAGAGAACTGGGGCCTTCTTCTCTCGCGCAGCGTTCTTATATATAAAGCCGCGGTGCGGACAGCTAAGGGAACGCCTGATCAATTCCGCTCTCCCAACTAGCCGCTGGGCTAGTAATGCACCACTTTAAGTTATTGAATAAATCATCGCTTCCTTTGCTGATGGCCGATGAAGCTCTCAATTTAAATGTGCATTCAGCACACAGGTAAGTAATCATAATAAAAGTCTGACGTCGCTAAGTCAAATATTTTGGGCGAGAGAATTAATTGAATTACACTACACGCAGTAGACGAGCTCTGAACTTGCCCTTTGGAGATACGCTATCGCTGTAGTTTTATAGTTATTCAGTTGAAACTTCTCACATCTTTATGATTATAGCGGATATCCCTTCTGCTTAAATTTAAACATCCTAGCCTTATTTATTCGCCTACGTAATCTATCTTGCTTCCTTAATTTTTAAGACAAAAACCAGAAAATCATGAATTTCCACTAAAATTTTAATTTGTGAGACCAGAGTACTGTTTCTACTAAATTATTATGAAAAAGGAATCTAAATATAAATTTTTAAGTTTCTAGCTCTTTTCTGTTGCGCCAATGATTTTTACAGAAAAACGTCCAAATTTCGAAAATGGTTAAAGTTATTGAACTGATATTCAACACATATTGATTTAGTATTACTCCTGACATGCTAGAAACATTTCAGGTTCTTTACTTGATTTTTAAAGTATTGCGCAACATTTATGACGTCAGAGCTAGTTACAGCGGACTAGGCTGGCACACAATGG
The DNA here is from genome assembly GCF_023864275.1 of Schistocerca cancellata. Classification (NCBI taxonomy): domain Eukaryota; kingdom Metazoa; phylum Arthropoda; class Insecta; order Orthoptera; family Acrididae; genus Schistocerca; species Schistocerca cancellata. The sequence continues at coordinate 806,921,992 of NC_064630.1, forward strand.
AAAGACTGATGTGAGTTTTATACGGCGTGAGTAGGCTGCTTCCCTACATCATGTTCGCGTGCATAAATTTTTGGAAAAAATTTAAAGGTGGTGAGGAAGGCAGAATGAGGCAGCTGGCATCCTACGTTTCAGTCAGTCTTTTAGGCAAACGGGAACATATTCGCATTTTTTGTTCTCCGACAGGAGCATTTTTCAGCTGGCTCCCTTCTTTTTCCTGCTGCAGCAGGGCGTATAACTCATGTGAGAAGAAATGTGTTGGTCTCTAAAACTTATATAGTTTGTGTTAGTGAAATTGAAATAACGCAAAACAATTTTTACAATTCAGACCAGATCTTACGTGCAAAGAAATTTTTCATTTGCTTTAGTACTACAACATGGAGCGCCCAAATTATAACGGAGACACTTTACAATACATTTCTCCGCGCTACGTGGCTATATAAATTACATTTTCACCTCACACTGGATTTCACACCTACAAGTAAGGTAACTTTGAATCTCTGCATCTCGCAAACTGATAAAGATATGAAGAAAATATTTTAGATTGTTCTAGATCGTTATTTTGGAAATACACAGTAAAAATTATAGATATTTGCCGTGTCTAGTCGTCTCGGAATCCGCACCACGGTTTTGGTACCCAAAAACTAAGTTTTTGGGGTGATTCTCGATGACGGAAAATGATTTTGGAAAACGGGGAGATCGCTGTTGTAGATAAATGCCTAGAGAATGTACCGTTAAAGTTTGAGCATTTTTTTGCTTTTATTTATAATTTCTATTTCGCATCATACCGGGTTTTACGTGTACAAGTATGCTGTCTTTGAACCTCTGTATCTTGGAAACGGATAAAGGGGTCAAGAACATTTTCGACATTGTTCGAGACTGGGTTCTAAGAAATATATTGTAAAAATTTCATCCCTTTGCTGTGCATAGCCATCTTGGATTCCTGGGCTTGGATTTGGTTCGCTGCTGGCGGTGAAAATATACTAAAAATTTTTTTGGGCTTTTCCGAGGAACCGCCCATGAACTAACGGTGCTTCCATAAGTCTGATCAAGCCCACTGTAGACCGTATCAAATGGTAAAAGAAACTTCCGATTTTCTCAGTTTGCGTAAGTAAGAGGAAGTGTGAAATATTCACACTTTGACCCAGAATTGTAAGATACTGACACTGAGACGACCCTTCTGTAGGATATAGGAATGTTCCCTAGCCCACGGGCTATCCAGAACCCTTGACCCTACCTTTTTATCACCAATGGACCCCAGGTATGATCACCGAAAAATCCCGATTTTAAGCGCTGCGTTTTGGAAGTATTAGGTAAGCATATACCCCGATATACAGGGTGATTCAAAAAGAATACCACAACTTTAGGAATTTAAAACTCTGCAACGACAAAAGGCAGAGCTAAGCACTATCTGTCGGCGAATTAAGGGAGCTATAAAGTTTCATTTAGTTGTACATTTGTTCGCTTGCGGCGCTGTTGACTAGGCGTCAGCGTCAGTTGATGCTAAGATGGCGACCGCTCAACAGAAAGCTTTTTGTGTTATTGAGTACGGCAGAAGTGAATCGACGATATGGGGCACTGAGAATCCGCGGGAAACAACTCAGTATGAACGTGACTCGCCTAAGGTGAACGTTTTCTGTGCCATTTCAGCCAATAAAGTTTTTGGTCCCTTTTTCTTCGAAGGTGCTACTGTAACTGGACTACAGTATCTGAAGATGTTAGAGAATTGGCTGTTCCCTCAGCTCGAACAAGAAGCACAACAATTCATATTTCAGCAGGATGGAGCGCCACCACATTGGCACTTATCTGTCCGTAACTACCTGAACGTCAACTACCCGAGGCGATGGATCGGCCGCCAGGCAGCCCGTGACAGAGCACTTCATCACTGGCCTCCAAGAAGCCCTGATCTTACCCCCTGCGATTCTTTCTTATGGGGGTATGTTAAGGATATGGTGTTTCGGCCACCTCTCCCAGCCACCATTGATGATTTGAAACGAGAAATAACAGCAGCTATCCAAACTGTTACGCCTGATATGCTACAGAGAGTGTGGAACGAGTTGGAGTATCGGGTTGATATTGCTCGAGTGTCTGGAGGGGGCCATATTGAACATCTCTGAACTTGTTTTTGAGTGAAAAAAAAAACCTTTTTAAATACTCTTTGTATTGATGTATAACAGAAGGTTATATTATGTTTCTTTCATTAAATACACATTTTTAAAGTTGTGGTATTCTTTTTGAATCACCCTGTACTATGGCCTACTCCGTGACAGCCGCGAAGCATTATCAGTTCATTAAGTGACAAGACACTGATAACGGCTTACTCACATCAAAGCACAGCCTTCATAATGCTCAAAAGATATCACGCACAGTCAATGCGTCACCAGCGACCTACTGATATGCGTCTCTTGTACACGAGAAAACTATCTTGGTTCGTCGAGGAATGAAAGTAGAGTACACAGTTCATTCAATAGCGCTCACTGTCTTTCTGCAACTCACATTGATGTTGTGCCGTCAGCAGTCATCGTCTCCTTCTCACCGATAACTACGTCGATCCTTCAGGTGCGATACTCGAATCCAGCAAATATATGAGCACATAAAGACACAATGAAACATTTATGTTCACGTAGATGTATTTGTCTTTTACATATTTTTTATTTATTATCAGTCTTCTGACTAGTTCGATGCGGCCCGCCTCCAATTCCTCTCTTGTGCCAAAATCTTCATCTTATTGTTAGAGTAACACATGCACCCGAAGTTCCACCTACTTTTTTGCATTTATTTCCCCTACAGTTTTTACTCTCTACAGCTGCCTCCAATACCATTGGTGTTATTGCCTGATATCTTAACACACGTCCTATCATTCCTTCTTGGCTTATGTTCCTTTCTTCGCCTGTTATGTGGAGGACATCCTCATTTCTTATTTTCTCCGTCCACCTAACATTCAGCATCCTTCTGTAGCGCCACACTCTGAATGTTGCACTCCCGCCTCTACCGGTTTTCCCACAGTCCACGATTCGCTACCATACAATGCTGTGCTCAAAACTTACATTCTTCAGTTTAAATGCCGATATTTGATAGTAGCAGACTTCTGTCGGAGAAGAATACCCATCTGCCCGTTCCACTCTTCATTTTGTGTCCTCCTTGATCCGTATAATATTTGTCCATATTTCTAGATTTTCAGAAAGCATTTGACAATGTGCACCATTGCAGGCTGTTAGCAAAGGTATGAGCTCATGGATCACGTTCACAGATATGTGAGTGGCCTCAAGACTTCTTGAATAATGGAAACCTCGACAGCGAGTGTTCATGAGAGACAAGGGTATCATGAGGAGCGCCCAGTATGTATGTACACTCCTGGAAATTGAAATAAGAACATCGTGAATTCATTGTCCCAGGAAGGGGAAACTTTATTGACACATTCCTGGGGTCAGATACATCACATGATCACACTGACAGAACCACAGGCACATAGACACAGGCAACAGAGCATGCAAAATGTCGGCACTAGTACAGTGTATATCCACCTTTCGCAGCAATGCAGGCTGCTATTCTCCCATGGAGACGATCGTAGAGATGCTGGATGTAGTCCTGTGGAACGGCTTGCCATGCCATTTCCACCTGGCGCCTCAGTTGGACCAGCGTTCGTGCTGGGCGTGCAGACCGCGTGAGACGACGCTTCATCCACTCCCAAACATGCTCAATGGGGGACAGATCCGGAGATCTTGCTGGCCAGGGTAGTTGACTTACACCTTCTAGAGCACGTTGGGTGGCACGGGATACATGCGGACGTGCACTGTCCTGTTGGAACAGCAAGTTCCCTTGCCGGTCTAGGAATGGTAGAACGATGGGTTCGATGACGGTTTGGATGTATCGTGCACTATTCAGTGTCCCCTCGACGATCACCAGTGGTTGCGGCCAGTGTAGGAGATCGCTCCCCACACCATGATGCCGGGTGTTGGCCCTGTGTGCCTCGGTCGTATGCAGTCCTGATTGTGGCGCTCACCTGCACGGCGCCAAACACGCATACGACCATCATGGGCACCAAGGCAGAAGCGACTCTCATCGCTGAAGACGACACGTCTCCATTCGTCCCTCCATTCACGCCTGTCGCGACACCACTGGAGGCGGGCTGCACGATGTTGGGGCGTGAGCGGAAGACGGCCTAACGGTGTGCGGGACCGTAGCCCAGCTTCATGGAGACGGTTGCGAATGGTCCTCGCCGATACCCCAGGAGCAACAGTGACCCTAATTTGCTGGGAAGTGGCGGTGCGGTCCCCTACGGCACTGCGTAGGATCCTACGGTCTTGGCGTGCATCCGTGCGTCGCTGCGGTCCGGTCCCAGGTCGACGGGCACGTGCACCTTCCGCCGACCACTGGCGACAACATCGATGTACTGTGGAGACCTCACGCCCCACGTGTTGAGCAATTCGGCGGTACGTCCACCCGGCCTCCCGCATGCCCACTATACACCCTCGCTCAAAGTCCGTCAACTGCACATACGGTTCACGTCCACGCTGTCGCGGCATGCTACCAGTGTTAAAGACTGCGATGGAGCTCCGTATGCCACGGCAAACTGGCTGACACTGACGGCGGCGGTGCACAAATGCTGCGCAGCTAGCGCCATTCGACGGCCAACACCGCGGTTCCTGGTGTGTCCGCTGTGCCGTGCCTGTGATCATTGCTTGTACAGCCCTCTCGCAGTGTCCGGAGCAAGTATGGTGGGTCTGACACACCGGTGTCAATGTGTTCTTTTTTCCATTTCCAGGAGTGTATATATACATGATTTGGCTGAGAGGGTGGGCAGCAATCCGTGGTTGTTTGCTGTTGATGCTGTGGTGTACAGTAAGGTGTCGAAGATGACTTAGATAAAATTTACATTTGGTGTGAGATTGGCAGCTAGCCCTAAATGTGGAAAAATGTAAGTTAATGCAGATTAGTAGGAAGATCAAACCTGTAATGTTCGGATACAGTATTACTAGAGCCCTGCTTATCACAATCAAGTTGTTTAAATATCCGGGTGTAACACTGAAAACGCCTGCGAGGTGGAATGAGCACATGAGAACTGTGGTAAGGAAGGCGAATGGTTGTATTCCGTTAATTGGGAGAGTTTTAGGGTAAAGTGGTTCACCTGTAAAGGAGACCGCATATAGGATGCTGGTGCAATCTATTCTTGAGTATTGCACAAGTGTTTGGGATCCGTACCAGGTCGGACTGAAGGAAGACGTCGAAGAAGTTCAGAGGCGGGCTGCTAGATTTGTTACTGGTAGGTTCGAACAACAAGTAAGTGTTACGGAGATGCTTCAGAAACTCAAATGGTTATCCGTGGAGGGAAGATGACGGTCTTCCCGAGAAACGTGATTGAGAAACTTTAGAGAACTGGCATCTGAAGGCGACTGCTGAACGATTCTATTGCTGCTAACATACATTGCACGCAAGGACAAAATTTGAGAAATTAGGGCTCCTATGGAGGCATACAGACAGCGGTGTTTCCCTCCCTGTAATTGCGAGTAGAATAGAAAACGGAATGACAATTAGTGGTACAGGGTACCCTCCGCTACACACCATCCAGCGGTTTGTGCAGTATTTATGTAGATGTAGATGTCATTTTGCTTACAAAGGTATCAGAATTCTTTAACTTCGTCTGCTTCGTGATCGCCAATATTGATGTGAAGTTCTTCGCTGTTGTCATTTCTACTACTTCTCATCACTTTTGGCCTTTTCCGGTTTGCTCTCATTAGTTATTTGCACTCATTACACTGTTCAATCCATTCCACAGATCCTGTAATTCTTTTCCAGATTCACTGAGGATTGCAATCTTATCATTTCATACTAAGTTTAGTACTCTTGAACCTTTATCCGTCACTGTTTCTTCGGTGTATTGATTGAACAGTGGAACCGGTAGACTGCACTTCTGTCTTACACCCTGTTTAATCGGAGTACTTTATCTTGATCTTCTTCTGATCTTGTTGTTCCTTCCCGGTTATTGTACACACAGGGCGTCGCAGAAATGTTGCGACAAACTCAGCGTCATTGCAGACGGTGTCTTAAGGAACGAATCGAGAATAGGAACTCCTGTCCGAAAACGTCATCCAACGACGCTACAGAGCGTCGAAGCTATAGTCACCGGCACCTGTCACTAGGCTACCCCTTTAGGTAGCATACGTCACTTTGTAAGCTGGCGGATCGTAGGCGGAACGTCTCGCAATGTTGTTTGTTACTTATCGACCGCGACTAATTGCCGCGATCGCCAGTGGGGAATGTGGAGCCAGCTGCTGTGTAAACAGACTTTGGCTATATGAATGTGATTCTCTGTTGCCTTGGTGGTCGACGGTTTCTGATAGAGGTTTTTCATCTGTAGTTTATTTTCCTGCTGTATACCGGAAAGGATTAGGGATTTTAGAGGATTTCAGGAGAAACATAAACTGCAGATGGGAAATCCGTGTCCGAGACCGTCATCGACTTCATGGGATACAAGGCCTTTCTACGCAGCAACTAGTTCCATCTCCTCCACTGGCGATCCTGACAATCAGCCGCCAAGACTGAATAACAAACGACATTACGAGACGTTCCGGCTGTGGTCCGACAGCGAACAAGGTCACGTTTGCTGCTGAAATGGTGGCCTAGTAATAGGTTCCGGCAGCTATAAATTAGACGCTCTGTAACGTCGTAGGATGACGTTTCCGGACACGAGTCCCTGTCCTCGATTTGTTATTCAGACACCCTCTATGTCCCTCGAAATTTGTCGCAACATTTCTGTGACACCCCGTAATGTACATTATTCATCTTTCCTTATAGCTTACTATTACTTTTTTCACTATTTCGGACATCTTGCAGTATTTTACATTCTAGAATGCTTTTTCTGGGTTGATAGATCCTATGAACGAGTCCAGATTCCGTTTTTAATACTCGTTTCCGTCACAAGTCACAACATCAGAGTTGCCTCTCTTGCATCATTTCCTTTCTGAAAGCCAAACTCAGCGTCATGTAACAGGACCTCAATTTTATTTTCATTCTTCTGCATATTATTCTTGGTGTTGTTGTTTTGGTCTTCAGTCCTGAGACTGGTTTGATGCAGCTCTCCGTGCTACTCTATCCTGTGCAAGCTTCTTCATCTCCCAGTACCTACTGCAGCCTTCATCCTTCTGAATCTGCTTAATGTGTTCATCTCTTCGTCTCCCTCTACGATTTTTACCCTCCACGCTGTCTTCCAGTACTAAATTTGTGATCCCTTGATGCCTCAGAACATGTGCTACCAACAGATTCCTTCTTCTAGTCAAGTTGTGCCACAAACTCCTCTTCTCCCCAATTGTCTATTCAATACCTCCTCATTAGTTATGTGATCTACGCATCTAATCTTCAGCATCTTCCGTAGCACCACATTTCGAAAGCTTCTATTCTCTTCTTGTCCAAACTATTTATCGTCAATATTTCACTTCCATACATGGCTACACTCCATACAAATACTTTCAGAAACGACTTCCTGACGCTTAAATTTAAACTCGATGTTAACAAATTTCTCTTCTTCAGAACCGCTTTCCTTCCCATTGCCAGTCTACATTTTATATCCTCCCTACTTCAACCATCATGTTATTTTGCTCCCCAAATAGCAAAACTCCATTACTACTGCAAGTGTTGTTATCAACTTCGATGCATGCACCACTGGGTTGATGGTGCGATAGTTATTGCACTTATTTGCCCTTGCTATCTTCGGGAGTGCGTGAATGATTTTTTCGAAAGTCTGATTGTATGTTTCCAAACTCATACATTCTACACACTGATATGAATGTTGTGACAGTTATTAGTAATTTTAACGAATGAAACAAGAACGGCTGTAGGCAAGTACGTCAAATGCTTCAGAATAATGGGTGAAAAACTACGAGATCTACGAGATGTAAAGAATGGAGAGACATATCAGTGAATAGACAATGTCTCCAAGTTTTTCTTACACATTACAAGTAGTCAATATGGGGACCTATTGCGACGTAGTGGACGCCAGTTGGTACACATAGTTTATTAAAGTCGCTGCAGCAGAGCCCGGGAAGAAGCAACAGCAGCATCGCGCTTTGGATAGCTGTTCATTTAGTTGCCTATCAACAGGGACGAACTAATTCTGTCAAACAATGTGAGGCAGATGATTTATCTATATGTTCTGACACGTCTGTCCCCTAGTGGTGCTATTTATTATTACGTTATGGCGTGTATTGCGAATCGAAAACTGGTGAGATCATCTATTAATTGATAGGTGTCATTTTTCTGTGTGTCTTTTCGGATTCCAGCAGTCGTCTCCTGAAACCTACGCAGTGCCAGGTGTCCAAGACGTCTTTTCCTGATTACAAACATTCATAGGGCATAAAATATGATACATGGACAAATACTTTTTATCTTGAACTGGATGTGACATACTAAAGTATGCGTATAACTTGCTGTTATTTTATTTGTTGCAGGTTCGGGTGATGCAACAACAGCGCAATCGGACAATACTTGCAAACAACGTGTACCCAAACCAGGAGAAACTCCGGTGTGTCCTCTGGTATCACGAGATACAGTCACCAAGAACAGCACAGAAAAATTTCCAAACGGCATACCAGGGGGAGCCACCAGATGTTAAAAGTATGTAGGGAGCGTCTACGGTCACGCTAGAACGGGCGGGATTGGACCTAGTGTGCAGACAATTCAGACAGTGAGTGACGCCTTCGTGAGGAGTCCCAATAAGTCAGTACGCGGAGAGTCAAGACATCAGTGCATCTCATCCTACATAAACAGCTTCTTTTCCATGCGTACAAAGTCCAGATGGTGGAGTCCCTACAACGAGCGGATTAAAGTGCTCGTTACGACTTCGCTGTAGCCATGATAACTCAAAAGATGGCTGTATGGAATATGGTGGCTGTATGAAGAGTGTCCTTTCCTCAGATTTGGTCACATTTAATGTGGACAGTTTTTGGTGACCATGTCTCATGATATCAGAGAACACATTGCGCGTTCTCATGGTCTGAGTACCTGTTGTTTGCAAATGGTGTCCGACTGCACTGTTGTTGCGTCACTGGGTCCTGTAACAAACAAAGTAACAGTAACTACGTATGTACACAAAAACTTGAAGACGTCCGTGTAATTCAAGATAAAAGCAGTTGTCTATTTTTCACATTTTATGCCTTACGAATGTTTGTAAGGCTTTGGGGCACGCCATACTTACGAATAGCCCTGTGTATGCAGGATGAAGCAGAACACCAACGGCAAACTTTCAGAGGTGGTAGTATGGATCAGAACAAGAAAAAAAAGTTTGGTAAACATGCAAGCTATAATTCATACCTTACGAGCTACGAGCACTTGTTCATCTCCGTGATTCTGAAATACTCCTCTTTTACTGCACAAGTGTCCATGGCTCTTAAGGTATCGGTATGCATTTCAGAGGCCATGTTTGTTACACATTTTTTGTCCCTGTCTTGGTCCACACTATAACCACTGAAAGTTCGTCGGTGGGGTTCTCTTTCACACCGTACAGGAATGCTTCCTTGGCCGACAGCGCTTAATGTTCGTGGTATGTTCGTGGTATACACCAAAAGTGGCAACCCTTCTTGCCGTAAAGGCACAGTGTGCGCACTCTCTAGTACTGAAACGATACACGACGCGGGTTGGCAGAGTGAACAGGCACACAAACCACATGGTGGCATTCAGTACTGGAGACACAGCACGCTCCAGTGGACTCCACTGAATACTGGTTTCCTTCTACGACTATTTCACCTGCAAGCCGTAGGGATTTCCTAAGGCCAAAAACTGAGAAAGTGGTTTTTGATTGACGAAATGAATAAATAAATACAAACATGCAAATGTTGAAGGTGGTGCAAAGTTTTCGTTGACCTGTTTATCTGCGTCATGATGGTAGTGGTCTCCTTGCAACGTAACTGGTCTGTTATATGTCACTATGCGATCTTTATTCTATCAGAGCATATATGTGTTTCTTCAGTTGTGCTGGGAGAACGGACACATGTCTTGATTGTGGAAGTCAAGTTACAATATTTTCTCTTTTGTGAAACAGCTCAGGAGAGTGAGCATCCTGGCTGGTAGAGCTGGTCTGTTTGAAACACAGGATTCCTTTCCTAAGCTTCTCAACGGGCGCAGAGTTTTTAGTACTCACTGAATTCATGTGACTGTTCTTACTTATCGGCAGGACAGAGCGCGCCCTTTGCAGTCAGAGTTGCGTTCAGTCTCGGAAGTTCAAAAATGGTTCAAATGGATCTGAGCACTATGGGACTTACGTTTTTTTTTTGTTTTTTTTTTTTTTTTTTGGTCATCAGTCTACTGACTGGTTTGATGCGGCCCGCCACGAATTCCTTTCCTGTGCTAACCTCTTCATCTCAGAGTAGCACTTGCAACCTACGTCCTCAATTATTTGCTTGACGTATTCCAATCTCTGTCTTCCTCTACAGTTTTTGCCGTCTACAGCTCCCTCTAGTACCATGGAAATCATTCCCTCATGTCTGAGAAGATGTCCTATCATCCTGTCCCTTCTCCTTATCAGTGTTTTCCATATATTCCTTTCCTCTCCGATTCTCCGTAGAACCTCCTCATTCCTTACCTTATCAGTCCACCTAATTTTCAACATTCGTCTATAGCACCACATCTCAAATGCTTCGATTCTCTTCTGTTCCGGTTTTACCACTGTCCATGTTTCACTACCATACAATGCTGTACTCCAGACGTACATCCTCAGAAATTTCTTCCTCAAATTAAGGCCGGTATTTGATATTAGTAGACTTCTCTTGGCCAGAAATGCCTTTTTTGCCATAGCGAGTCTGCTTTTGATGTCCTCCTTGCTCCGTCCGTCATTGGTTATTTTACTGCCTAGGTAGCAGAATTCCTTAACTTCTTTGACTTCGTGACCATCAATCCTAATGTTGATTTTGTCGCTGTTCTCATTTCTACTACTTCTCATTACCTTCGTCTTTCTCCGATTTACTCTCAAACCATACTGTGTACTCATTAGACTGTTCATTCCGTTCAGCAGATCATTTAATTCTTCTTCACTTCCACTCAGGATAGCAATGTCATCAGCGAATCGTATCATTGATATCCTTTCACCTTGTATTTTAATTCCACTCCTGAACCTTTCTTTTATTTCCATCATTGCTTCCGCGATGTACAGATTGAAGAGTAGGGGCGAAAGGCTACAGCCTTGTCTTACACTCTTCTTATTACGAGCACTTCGTTCTTGATCGTCCACTCTTATTATTCCCTCTCGGTTGTTGTACATATTGTATATGACCCGTCTCTCCCTATAGCTTACCCCTACTTTTTTCAGAATCTCGAACAGCTAGCACCATTCTATATTGTCGAACGCTTATTCCAGGTCGACAAATCCTATTAAAGTGTCTTGATTTTTCTTTAGCCTTGCTTCCATTATTAGCCGTTACGTTAGAATTGCCTCTCTCGTCCCTTTACTTTTCCTAAAGCCAAACTGATCGTCACCTAGCACATTCTCAATTTTCTTTTCCATTCTTCTGTATATTATTCTTGTAAGCAGCTTCGATGCATGAGCTGCTAAGCTGATTGTGCGATAATTCTCGCACTTGTAAGCTCTTGCCGTCTTCGGAATTGTGTGGATGATGCTTTTCCGAAATTCAGATGGTATATCGCCAGACTCATATATTCTACACACCAACGTGAATAGTCGTTTTGTTGCCACTTCCCCCAATGATTTTAGAAATTCTGATGGAATGTTATCTATCCCTTCTGCCTTATTTGACCGTAAGTCCTCCAAAGCTCTTTTAAATTCCAATACTGGATCCCCTATCTCTTCTAAATCGACCCCTGTTTCTTCTTCTATCACATCAGACAAATCTTCACCCTCATAGAGGCTTTCAATGTATTCTTTCCACCTATCTGCTCTCTCCTCTGCATTTAACAGTGGAATTCCCGTTGCACTCTTAATGTTACCACCGTTGCTTTTAATGTCACCAAAGGTTGTTTTGACTTTCCTGTATGCTGAGTCTGTCCTTCCGGCAATAATATCTTTTTCGATGTCTTCGATAGAACGTAGAACTACTTAAACCTAACTAACCTAAGGACATCGCACACACCCATGCCCAAGACAGGATTCGAACCTGCCACCGTAGCGGTCGCGCGGTTCCAGACTGAAGCGCCTAGAACCGCTGGGCCACCCCGGCCGGCCAGTCTCGGAAGTGTTTGCAAGCATGCCGAATCTACTCCACCTGCAGGGCATTGAAGTATCCGATTCCGCCACTTTGCGCTTTCACAACGTGGGAATCGTACGTATTCTGGGAGCACCAGCAGCCGTCCAACCCTATTTCTGGGTTCCCCAATGAACGGTGAGGTAGCAGCCAGTGTGCCACCCTTCAGAGAAGGAGTACGCGGTGGGCGCTATTCAAGAATTATAGCAGTAATTTTTGTTGGAAAGAGAAATTTTGAATTGTCAGGCTGGTAATTGTCACGATGGTAATCATGATAGACTCTTCGCTCGAGGACGTTGTGTTCTGATGCGAGAGAGTGTGGTTGTAGGAAGGGCGGAGAGCGGCGCGTGAGTCCGCCGGATCCGATTTTCGATTGTGGAGACGTTGGTCTGCCGTCTTGGACTGGTTTACTGTTTATGTAATCGTCGCAATTTCACAGCAACGCAGCCCTTTTAGCTCTGAGCAACACGCAGCTTGTGTGTCCTTTCACTTGCAACTTGTGCTGCATTTGTATTAATACAGAACTGGGTTTAGTGTTCAACAGTTTAATTTTAAATGCATCTGTGCGCTGCTGAGACTTATTAGAAAGCCAGCTGCACGTCCGCCGGCAGTCTTCTTTGTCACTAGCTTCTATTGCTCATATATATTTGGGGAATAATAAGTTGTCTGGTTTGACAAATCTATCGTCTTGGTGAAGAGTCTTTGCAATTATTTTAGCGGTGGTGCACACCCAAGTTTGTGAATTTGTAAGCCTTTCGTGGATGGTTAAGTTTCCAAGATTTTTTTAGTTTCCTTGTTATACCCCTTTTACAACAATCTCTATTTTTTACATCATTAACCTCAGATTGTACTGTACACTAAAAACCAACGCAATAAACTAGAAAGTGATCCATTTATCTTATTTCGCTTAACTTCATGGCTCTGAACAGGCGATCCTTCATTATAGAAAATCTTATAAATATGTTCAGTCACATTTGTTTATTTTAATCTCTGCTTTCATTGCGCCAGCCTTCCTTTGCAATAGCACCCCCATTCAGACTAATTTGAGGACTTCTCAGAGAGGAGATTTGACTGTTATATTCCGCATGAGCGAAGAACTCATTAACTTCTTTTTGAAGGCGTGAAATTTTCTTTTGCTGAGTTTGCGAGAGTGGCACTTAGACCGCACGACCGCTGCAGAACGTCGTCTCGTTGCAAAACAAAACCAAAAAACAAAGATAAAATCAAGAAGGAAGATAACATTTCATAAATTTTCCGTTTTTTTTTTTTTGGTGCAATTATCAGGTAGTCCTTCAGTTGTGGCCCTTTTCGGTAGTCGCACGCAGAGTACGTGGTGCAGACATTATTGCGGCAGCGGTGTTTCTTTCTCGGACGGTGGTGGAAGAGGAAGGGAACGGCCCGGCGCGCAGGCGTCAGCCCCTCCGGGCTCTGGAGCAGCGAGCCGTCAGCCTTAGGCCGGGAGCTCCGGCAGGTGGCTGGAGCTGGAGCAGGGGCAGTGCGTTACTCACGGCTCCAGGCCGCGGCTGCTCCGCCCCCCTAAGCCCCCCGGCGCTGAGGCAGGCCGCAAGAGGCGCGCTTCAATGCAGGTTTTATCTGGCGGGGCGGCGCGGCGCAGGCTCCGAAATTCATGGCCTGTTGTTCCTGCGGCGGGCGGCGGCCCCTCCCCAGGGAATGGGACAACTGTGGCGCCGGCCGCTCTGGCTGCTGCTGCTGCTGCTGCTGCTGCTGCTGCTGCCCACGCACCGCGCCTTTCTCCACGGCCATTCGTCTCTCCTCAGAGTTCTCTCCCTATTTCCTAATGAGGGAATCTTATCGAAGACACTTAAACACGAACATTTTTACCATGATCCATACACATATCAATTGGAATCACAAATTATTGTAACCAGTCCCATTTACGAGGGCAGTTCAATAAGTAATGCAACACACTTTTTTTCTCGGCCAATTTTGGTTGAAAAAACCGGAAATTTCTTGTGGAATATTTTCAAACATTCCCGCTTCGTCTCCTACAGTTTCATTGACTTCCGACAGGTGGCAGCGCTGTACGGAGCTGTTAAAATGGCGTCTGTAACGGATGTGCGTTGCAAACAACGGGCAGTGATCGAGTTTCTTTTGGCGGAAAACCAGGGCATCTCAGATATTCATAGGCGCTTGCAGAATGTCTACGGTGATCTGGCAGAGGACAAAAGCACGGTGAGTCGTTGGGCAAAGCGTGCGTCATCATCGCCGCAAGGTCAAGCAAGGCTGTCTGATCTCCCGCGTGCGGGCCGGCCGTGCACAGCTGTGACTCCTGCAATGGCGGAGCGTGCAAACACACTCGTTCGAGATGATCGACGGATCACCATCAAACAACTCAGTGCTCAACTTGACATCTCTGTTGGTAGTGCTGTCACAATTGTTCACCAGTTGGGATATTCAAAGGTTTGTTCCCGCTGGGTCCCTCGTTGTCTAACCGAACACCATAAAGAGCAAAGGAGAACCATCAGTGCGGAATTGCTTGCTCGTCATGTGGTTGAGGGTGACAATTTCTTGTCAAAGATGGTTACAGGCGATGAAACATGGGTTCATCACTTCAAACCTGAAACAAAACGGCAATCAATGGAGTGGCGCCACACCCACTCCCCTACCAAGAAAAAGTTTAAAGCCATACCCTCAGCCGGTAAAGTCACGGTTACAGTCTTCTGGGACGCTGAAGGGGTTATTCTGTTCGATGTCCTTCCCCATGGTCAAACGATCAACTCTGAAGTGTATTGTGCTACTCTTCAGAAATTGAAGAAACGACTTCAGCGTGTTCGTAGGCACAAAAATCTGAACGAACTTCTCCTTCTTCATGACAACGCAAGACCTCACACAAGTCTTCGCACCCGAGAGGACCACACAAAACTTCAGTGGACTGTTCTTCCTCATGCACCCTACAGCCCCGATCTCGCACCGTCGGATTTCCATATGTTTGGCCCAATGAAGGACGCAATCCGTGGGAGGCACTACGCGGATGATGAAGAAGTTATTGATGCAGTACGACGTTGGCTCCGACATCGACCAGTGAAATGGTACCGTGGAGGCATACAGGCCCTCATTTCAAGGTGGCGTAAGGCCGTAGCATTGAATGGAGATTATGTTGAAAAATAGTGTTGTGTAGCTAAAAGATTGCGGAATAACCTGGTGTATTTCAATGCTGAATAAAACAACCCCTGTTTCAGAAAAAAAATATGTTGCATTACTTATTGAACTGCCCTCGTATTACAGTTTGCGTCTTTCGCAGCACCATACCTCTATCATCAGGTGCAGTTATTTCATTTAATTAACCATTGATGTATCGCTTATACAAGTTTTGGGTACTCTCTGGCGTTGTCTGGGAACATAAGGCAAAACATATTTTTACAAACCTCTAAGTTATGTGTTGGTGTCAGTTTTGTTTGTATAAGTGAGGAATAATACTAATGTAAAGAACTTTCAGTTATTCACTACGTTTTATGCTCTCTCTCTCTCTCTCTTCTCTCTCTTTCTCTCCCTCTCTCCCTCTCTGTCGAGCCCCTCTGCCACATACACACACACAATCACCTTAATATAATTTTGTATAACGTGTGGCACTGTTGGAAGCATTATTATGCGAGGGGCGCCCAATAAAACATTCAGCACATTTTTTTCTTGGCAAATTTCGGCTGAAAAGATGCAGAATTCTTGTGCGACACCGTGGAGTATTCTCGTTTCAGCGCCTGTGATTTTCACAAATTTCCTAGACCTGGCGCTGCTATACGTAGCGTTCCAAGTAGAAAGTTGTCATTAAGTGCATTTGTTGGAAAATAATACCATCGCAGATATTCATAGGCACCTGCAGAATTTCTACAGAGACCTCGCAGTCAACAAAACCATGGTGAATTCTTGGGTGAGGTATCTATCGTCATCACAAAAAGGTGACACAAAACTGTCCAGTCTTCTGTGTGCTGACTGGTCATGCACCCCTTTGACTCCTGCAATGTTTGAATGTGCGGAAACTATCATTCAGGATGGTAGACAGGTCACAGTCAAACACGTCATTCCTCAACTGGATGTCAGTAGTGGGATCATTCAGGATGGCAGTCAGAGCACAGTCAAACACCACTGGATGTCAGTAGTGGGACAAAGGCAGCTCTGAGACAATTTTGACATGAAACTAATTATGCAAATTAATTATTTGATCAATTAATTATCCCAACCACTGATGATGTCATAGATTTTCCATAGCTGCCAAGTTGATTACCCTCAGGGAGCTCTCAGCCAGTCCCTTCCTGTAATGTACCCCAAGATGATAGCCAACGAAAAAATGGCGGGAAATTCAAATTTATTGGTGGGAATATCAAATTTTGTGTGTTCAGCTCAGGTTCAGAGACCAATGACCTAGATCACGACACCACCAACAGAGGGCCCTGTTTTCCATCTCCACACTCACCACCTCTCCCCTCTAATTCCCAACTCCCCCTCTTTCTGCTCCTATCCTTGGGCACTTGGATGGGTGCCTTGAGTACAACTGGTGTATGTTTTATGTATGTTTTAACACCCATTGTTTTCCCCTTGTCATGTGTAAACTTCTTCTTTTATCCCCCTATTTTATGTATGCACCATTCTCCTGTGTTGTTGTATGTAGTCTCTTGGCTGGAGAGTGGCTAATTGTGCTGCTTCCAGCCCACTCTTGCTCACATGGAGCAGGAGTTTGAAACAGCAATAAAGGAAGAAAAGGAGGCACAATGGGACAGTGGGTCGCTGTTCTAATATTATTATTACCCATCCTTATATTCCTCCCAACAGCAGCCATTCACTTGTAGATCAGCAGGAGACTACTCCCCTGTACTTCAGTGACAGCTTGCTGTCCTATCTTTATTTACTACATAGGGCTATTGGGGAGACTGACTGGAGCAACTCTCCAGTGCTTGAGCAAAAACCAAAAATATCCACTCCACATCCAGCAGTTACTGATGATTTCCAGAAATCTTTTGACACCGTTTCTCACAAGCGACTTCTAATCAAGCTGCGGGCCTATGGGGTGCGACTGGATTCGTGATTTCCTGTCAGGAAGGTCGCAGTTCGTAGTAATAGACGCCAAATCATCGAGTAAAACTGAACTGATATCAGGTGATCCTCAGGGAAGCGTCCTGGGACCTCTGCTGTTCCTGATCTATATAAATGACCTGGGTGACAATCTGAGCAGTTCTCTTAGGTTGTTCGCAGATGATGCAGTAATTTACCGTCTACTAAGGTCATCCGAAGACCAGTATCAGTTGCAAAGCGATTTAGAAAAGATTGCTGTATGGTGTGGCAGGTGGCAGTTGACGCTAAATAATGAAAAGTGTGAGGTGATCCACATGAGTTCCAAAAGAAATCCGTTGAAATTCGATTACTCGGTAAATAGTACAATTCTCAAGGCTGTCAATTCAACTAAGTACCTGGGTGTTAAAATTACGAACAGCTTCAGTTGGAAAGACCACATAGATATTATTGTGGGGAAGGCGAGCCAAAGGTTGCGTTTCTTTGGCAGGACACTTAGAAGATGCAACAAGTCCACTAAAGAGACAGCTTACACTACACTCGTTCGTCCTCTTTTAGAATATTGCTGCGCGGTGTGCGATCCTTACCAGGCGGGACTGACGGAGGACATCGAAAGGGTACAAAAAAGGGCAGCTCGTTTTGTATTATCACGTAGTAGGGGGGAGAGTGTGGCAGATCTGATACACGAATTGGGATGGAAGTCATTACAGCAAAGACGTTTTTCGTCGCGGCGAGATCTATTTACGAAATTTCAGTCACCAACTTTCTCTTCCGAATGCGAAAATATTTTGTTGAGCCCAACCTACATAGGTATGAATGATCATCAAAATAAAATAAGAGAAATCAGAGCTCGAACAGAAACGTTTAGGTGTTCGTTTTTCCCGCTCGCTGTTCGGGAGTGGAATGGTAGAGAGAAAGTATGATTGTGGTTCGTCGAACCCTCTGCCAAGCACTTAAATGTGAATTGCAGAGTAGTCATGTAGATGTAGATGTAGATGAAACTGGACAGAGCTATTGTCCGTTGCTCGATCAATTGCAGTTCAAATTGTTGATATAAGCAACAGACCACACTACCTATATCAGTCCTGTCCACCAGCCCAGCACAGACTGAGTCCTTTCCCATCCAATTTCTAGGTGGGGAGGTGGAGTGGGGGGAATGTGGGACTGGGAGTGGTGGAGAGGGAAAGAGGGGGACAGTGGGAGAGGAGGAGAAGGTTTGGGGGCCAAGGGGCAGGGAAGGCAGACGTGGAAGAGGGGGAGAGGGGCAGAGGAGGAGTCGTGGTGGCAGGCAGTGCACTCTGCTGGTAGTGTTGAAGTGAGCTAGATCAGTTGGTCACCGAATCTCAAGCTGAACATAAACAAATTGATATTCTCACCAATAAGTTCGATTTTCCCAATTTTTTCCTGGACCACCATCTTTGATTACATCATAGGAGAGGAGGCCCTCTGAGTTCTCTGAGAAGAACCAGCTTGCTGGTTGGTTAAAACCCATGACGTCATCAGCGGGTGACAATGATTAATTGATCAACTGGTTAATTTGCATCATTAATTTGATATTAAAATTGGGCCAGAATTGTCTTTGTCCGACTGCCGAGGTTTCTGTTGGTACATCTAACACACACGCCCGCCAGTTGGCGGTACTCCAAGGCTTGTACCTACTCGCAAATGTACTGTGTTATCATAATCAAATTGAAGAAACGAGTTCAATGTGTTCGACGCTTCAAAGATGAAAACGAATTTCTTCTTCTCCATGACAACACGAGGCCTCATATAAGTCTGCGTACCTGACAGCAGATCATAAAACTTCATTGGACCGTTCTTCCTCATCCACGCTACAGCTCGTATGTCACACCTTCCGAGTTCCATCTGTTTGTCCCAACAACAGAGCACTCCGCTGGAAGCAGTACAGAAAGAAAGGTGGGGGGGGGGGGGGGGGTTACTGATGCAGCACGCTGTTGGCCTCAACGCCAACCAACACTGTGGCACCCTGAGGGCATACAGGCCCTCCCACTAAGGTGGCGTAAGCATGTAGCGTTGAACGGAGATGGCTCATTTGGTTCAAATGGCTCTGAGCACTATGCGACTTAACTTCTGAGGTCATCAGTCGCCTAGAACTTAGAACTAATTAAACCTAACTAACCTAAGGACATCACACACATCCATGCCCGAGGCTGGATTCGAACCTGCGACCGTAGCGGTCACGCGGTTCCAGACTGAAGCGCCTAGAACCGCACGGCCACACCGGCCGGCGAACGGAGATTATGTTGAAAAATAGAGGTTTGTAGGTAAAAGAGTGGAGAATAATATTCTGTACTGGAATGCTGAATAAAACCAACCTACTTTCGGAAAAGGAGTGTGTTGCATTATTAATTGAATATTTCTCGTATTTGTAAATTTTCTCCTCTGGTCATCACATAATATTGCATTTTTATTTTAGTTTAGTTTAATGAAAACATTACTACCACTGGAATAGCCTGTAATCTGCTTTTCCTACAGTCTGTTTTATGTGGTTATTCCGCTTCTGGTCGCTCTGGATGGTTACTCAGAGGTACCTTGTGGTAGTTACTATTTCCAGTTGACACCAGCAGCATAATCGTACAGTTGTGAATTTCTTACCGTATTTATGTGCATTAATTACGTTCTGGAACAACTGGCGTCCCTGCATCTATCATCAGTCTTTTGTCGGTCTTAACTTCTGTTCAGTCTTCTGGCGTTGCTAACTTCCTTCAGCCAAACACATCACACTCCAAACAACCTGAAGGAGCTTCGGCGCCATCTACTGCAGTATCCAGATATTTTTTTACATCTATAATTTGAAATTAATAATATTACGATTATTATCATTGTTACTATTGTAGATATTCTCTACAGATTTTTCCCCTTAAACACCATAATTCTTAGTTATGCTAACGCATTTGAAATTATGTTAAAATATGATGTCGTATGTCCGCAGATCATGGTCTTGTGGTAGCGTTTTCACTTCCCGTACACGAATTCCCGGGTTCGAGTCCCGGCGGGGTCATGGATTTTCACCTGCCCCAAGATGTCTGAGTGTTGTTGTGTCGTCTTCATCATCATCACTCATCCCCATTACGGTCTGAGGAAGGCAACGGCAAACCACCTCCATTAGGACCTTGCCTAGTACGGCGGTGTGGGTCTCCCGCATTGTTCCCCTACGCTCTGTAAAGGAGCAGGGGACTTCATTTAAATTCCATTTCATCATTTATTCAAGCCAATTCATGTGCAACATTCAGTCTGTTCTTGGCCATAGCTGACTAAGAGAAAATAGCAGATAGATAAAATGAATAGAGACTGCATTTAAACTGAATTTTATCGTGAAAGGGAATGTTTATGGGGCCCCACCAACTGCGATTTTAAAAATAAATTGAAAATATTAGGCGCTTGCACAGTAATAAGTGAGCCGTTAGAAAATAATGTGCGCGACGTGAAAAAGAAAAAGGAGTCCTTCTTGACGTCTTACAATTTGTACAGAAAGCAGATGGCAGTTGTAAGGGTCGAGGGACATAAAAGGGAAGCAGTGGTTGGGAAGGGAGTGAGACAGGATTGTAGCCTCTCCCCGATGTTGTTCAATCTGTATATTGAGCAAGCAGTAAAGGAAGCAAAAGAAAAATTTGGAGTACGTATTAAAATCCATGGAGAAAAAATAAAAACTTTAAGTTTCGCCGATGACATTGTAATTGTGTCGGAGGCAGCAAAGGACTTGGAAGAGCAGTTGAACGGAATGGACAGTGTCTTGAAAGGAGGATATAAGATGAACATCAACAAAAGCAAAACGAGAATAATGAAATGTAGTCAAATTAAATCAGGTGATGCTGAGGTAATTAGATTAGGAAATGAGACACTTAAAGTAGTAAAGGAGTTTTGCTATTTGGGGAGCAAAGTAACTGATGATGGTCGAAGTAGAGAGGATATAAAATGTAGACTGGCAATGGCAAGGAAAGCGTTTCTGAACAAGAGAAATTTGTTAACATCGAGCATAGATATAAGTGTCAGGAAGTCGTTTCTGAAAGTATTTCTATGGAGTGTGGCCTTGTATGGAAGTGAAACATGGACGATAAATAGTATAGACAAGAAGAGAATAGAAGCTTTCGAAATGTGGTGCTACAGAAGAATGCTGAAGATTAAATGGGTAGAACACATAACTAATGAGGAGGTACTGAATAGGATTGGGGAGAAGAGGAGTTTGTGGCACAACTTGACTAGAAGAAGGGATCGGTTGGTAGGACATGTTCTGAGGCATCAAGGGATCGCCAATTTAGTATTGGAGGGCAGCGTGGAGAATAAAAATCGTAGAGGGAGACCAAGAGATGAATACACTTAACAGATTCAGTATGATGTAGGCTGCAGTAGGTACTGGGAGAAGAAGAAGCTTCCACAGGATAGAGTAGCATGGAGAGCTGCATCAAACCAGTCTCAGGACTGAAGACCACAACAACAACAACAACAACAACATTGACATCTTTTTGTTACAGGTACAGCTTTCCTAGAAGAGGTATCATCTTTGGAAGTTATAGGGCTTACACAATTAAATAACAATTCGAAATCTGTAGCTTTCATTCGGAAAAGAGTGTGTAATAGCACGTATTTCAATTTACATTTAAGGTCAGACGTTAGTTTTGTCCAATGCCACTCTTCTCTACTTTTTAAGGAGAGGTTGATCAAAAAATGGTTCAAATGGCTCTGAGCACTATGGGACTTAACTTCTGAGGTCATCAGCCCCCTAGAACTAACTAACCTATGGACATCACACACATCCATTCCCGAGGCAGGATTCGAATCTACGACCGTAGCGGTCGCGCGGTTCCAGACTGTAGCGCCTAGAACCGCTCGGCCACTCCGGCCGGCAGAGGTTGATCACCAGCGCCGTTTCTTCTTCTTCTTTTACTGATGATCAGCCCCTTACAGTAAATAAATACCGCACGTGCGACGAGTACTAGATCCTCTTCTCCCCTCATGTACAAATGATACACACCAAAACACGAAGTTCATGAAAAAATTTCAGGCGGAAAGGATGTCATTCATAAAATTCCACAATTATAAGTTAGTAGTGTAAAGTGAACAACATCAACGTTAACACGCAAGTCAGTATAGTGATGCACTCAAAATTAAGATCAACAGTGCAAACCAGTGGCGCTGCATTATGCCCAGAAAAGAATTATAGTAAAGTACCTGGCGTTGCCTGGGTTCGTATTTATACGAATCTTCTATCAGTCAATCTCCTGTTTCCTTATCTGTCTCTCCAACTCCTCCTCCCCCCCCCCCCCCAATCAATCTCCTTGGCCCCCTTCCTCTCCCCAATTTCGTCAACCCCACTCCCTGTCCATCTACGTCTGGCACACTCCCTGTCCACATCTTACACCTCCACTGTCTGTCCCATTCCCGGCCCCTCTCACTGCCTATCTCCTCCTGCTGAACACACTATTCATTTGCTTCTCCCCTCTATCTCCTCCACCCCTCTCTCTGTCCCCCCTCAGACTGTTTCTTTCTCCACCTGTAACAGCCCATCGCTTCCTCCCGCTGTCTCTGCCCGCCTCTTCCTCCTCTTGTCCCTCTCTGTGCATCTTCTCCTCTTCTTTTTCTCAATCCATTTCGCCCTCAAGCTCTCTCGGTATATCTCCGACTCTCCCCATCTGTGTTCATACTCACCTTCCCCCTGTGTGTCCATCTCCTCCTTTCCCCTTCTTCACCAAGTTATCTCCCCCACCCAAACAGGAAGTTTCTGGTTTTGTTAAACCCCCACAGTACTTATTTCCAGATAATAAGTAATATGACTACCACATTTGATTGAAATCGATCTAGAGGTTTAGGAGGAGCGTTTTACTTGGGGGGTTGCCTGTGTACACACATGTTACATATTTCACACAAACTTGTACACACATTTCGCCTGCATCTCTAGCGAATTTCTCACTACAGTTTAGTTTCGTAGCAGCTCGCTGTTTACGAGGTCAAATCAAAATTTTTCCTCATCATATTCAATAATTTTTCTTCGTATGTTATTAAACTATGAAGTACTTAGCACCTGCATAATTTTATCTCACTTTATTAACGTCCACATTTTTCGACAAAGAATACCAAAATGAACCAAAACCATCGTATTAGCGTTTAAAACTGTTATCCCATACCTCTAAAGCACGTAGAAAGTACTAAAATTCCGAAATGATAGGGTTAAGATCAAAAAATATCCGTGTATTAAGTACTTCACTAAGCCATGGAACAATTGTTGTTCAAGTTTCCACTCAAGTCAGTTACAATTCTGGCTACCCTCCAAACGACCCCACAAGTTACTGAAAAATAAATGAACATCACAAACTGCGAAATGCCGAGAGTACGTAAATAAAGTTGACCTAAGTGATACAAGAAATGTAATCGTGGAAAACACTTTTTACTATGATTCAGCAAGTACTTTTTGTGGCTCGTATGAACCTTTGAATAAGACCTAGGAAACGGGTAACGTCTGTCTGTGACTCGGCTCGTGCTGCGAGGGCAAAGTAGATTTCTGGGATATGGCCTTCTGGGCCGTAACACAGGATTCGACGAAACGATTTCCAGGCGAGCTGCTTCATCAGTCTCTACAGTGTGCAGTTCCACCAACTGAATCGCGCCGTAACTTGGCGAGACGACAGCTGCAAGCGGAGTCACACCCAAAGTGTCGACTGTAAGGGTCAGGCATTAAACGTGTGCGTTATACTTCAGTATTAAGAACGTAATGCTCCCGCTTCACGACACGTCTGTACTTCGCGTGAGAATGAAGAGCGCACACACACACACACACACACACACACACACACACACACAAAAAAAAAAAAAACACACACACACACACACGTACACACACACACAAACACACCCCACACACACACACACATCGAGAATCGAGCGCCGCGGAAAAGATATAATTTCATAAGTGGGACCGGATACAACTGTTAACTACAGTCGTCAATACAGGTATACATAAAGCCAAAGGCAAAGGGTGAAACGTTTTTGTTTGTTTCATACACAACCCGAGACCGACTGGTCCAGCGAGTATGGGACCGTCGAAACAAGAAATACCGCGTCCACAGCAAGGTGTTATGAGATAATTCCGGCAAATGGAAACGTAAGGGAGGCACTCAGCCTTCCACATATTTAACAAATCATCTAGATTTTGTGAATGTTGTCTCTTCCTTGACCGCAGAATATACACTGAAGCTCATAAATTAAGGATAATGCTGATACATGGTGAAACAACGCTCTGGTAAGCAGTTTGCTGGTTTAAATCACCTCAGGGTATGACCATGCGGTGCATTTGACCTGCGGTCGTCGCACGGTGGCGCTGGCAGCAATCCACATACGCAGAGGTGTATTGGTGCTTGTCAGAGTACGGTGCAGCGAGTAAATGTGCAGATGTTTTCAGACGTGCTAATGATGACTGTGTGTTGAAAATGGCACAATGAACACATATTGATGACGTTATGAGGGGTAGAATACTAGGGCGACTAAAAGCTGGTCAAACACAGCAGGTCGTAGCACGGGCCCTCCGTGTGCCACAAAGTGTGATCTCAAGGTTATGGCAACGATTCCAGCAGACAGGAAATGTCCAGGCGCTACAGTACTGGACGTCCACAGTGTACAACACCACAAGAAGACCGATATCTCACCATCAGTGCCCGCAGACGCCCAGTGAGTACTGCAGGTAGCCTTGCTCGGGACCTTACTGCAGCCACTGGAACAGTTGTCTCCAGACACACAGTCTACAGACGACTGAACAGACATGGTTTGTTCGCCCGGGGACCTGCAAGGTGCATTCCATTGACCCCTGGTCGCAGGAGAGCTCTTAAAGCCTGGTGTCAAGGACACAGTACATGGTCGTTGGTATAGGTATAGTCTGAACAGTGATTCTCTCCGGGTTTTCATCTTGTGTGAACCATGAACCAGATACCAAGCCCTTAATGTCCTTGAAGGGGACCTGTATGGAGGTCATGGTTTGATGGGTAGGATTATGTTTGGTGCATGTACACCCCTGCATGTCTTTGACAGAGGAACGGTAACAGGTCAGGTGTGTCAGGACGTCATTTTGCACCAGTGTGTCTGCCTTCTCAGGGGTGCAGTGCGTCCAACCTTCCTTCTGATGGATGACAACGCACGGCCCCACCGAGGTGCCATAGAGGAGAAGTACCTTGAAACAGGAGATATCAGGCGAATGGAGTGGCCTGCCTGTTCTCCAGACCTAAACCGCTTCGAGCACGTCTGGGATGCTCGGTCGACGTATCGCTGCAAGTCGCCTATCCCCTTCGACCAGGACCTCCGACAGGCACTGGTGCGAGATTGGGAGTCTATACACCAGCAGCTGCTCGACCACCTGATCCAGAGTATATCAAACCGTTATACGGCCTGTGTACGTGTGCATGGTGATCATATCTAATATTGATGTCTGGGTTCATGCGCAGGAAACAGTGGCGTTTCGTAGCACATGTGTTTCTGGACATTTTTCTCAACTGATCACCAATACCGTGGACGTACAGATATGTGTCGTGTGTGTTCCCTATGTTCCTATGCTATTAGCGCCAGTTTTGTGTAGTGCCACGTTGTCTGGCACCACATTCTGCAATTATCCTTAATTTATGAGCATGAGTGTATGAATATTTTAAGGTGAAATTTCGAGCAGGTATCGCAAATACGAATTTTTTGAAACTTCCTGGCAGATTAAAACTGTGTGCACCGACCGAGACTTGAACTCGGGACCTTTGCCTTTCGCGGGCAAGTACTCTACCATCTGAGCTACCCAAGCACGACTCACGCCAGGCCCTCACAGCTTTACTTCTGCCAGTATCTCGTCTCCTACCTTCCAAACTTTACAGAAGAGCTTCTGTAAAGTTTGGAAGGTAGGAGACGAAATACTGGCAGAAGTAAAGCTGTGAGGGCCGGGCGTGAGTCGTGCTTCGGTAACTCAGTTGGTAGAGCACTTGCCCGCGGAAGGCCAAGGTCCCGAGTTCGAGTCTCGGTCGGTGCACACAGTTTTAATCTGCCAGGAAGTTTCATATCAGCGCACACTCCGCTGCAGAGTGAAAATCTCATTCACGAATTTTTTATTTATTAGTTTGTTGGAGGACAACCTGATGAGCCGCCTTTGTGCGCATCGGCAAGCTATTAGCTAGGCGGAGTGCTGTATTGAGCAATGATTAATTACACCCCTCTCCGCAGAGAGCTGCACGGCACTTCGAAACTACTTGTCGCATTAAAATTGTGAACCTGACCGGGACTCGATCTGTGACCTTGCCTCTTGCGTTCAGTCCTCCTTTCGAGTGAGGTATCGAGGCATGACTTACGATCCGTTGCCATAGCTTAAGCTCATTCAATACAGTTCTCTTACATTCCTAATTTCACAGAAGATGACCTACATAGTTCCTTAGACTAGCTCTTCTACAAGAACAGATATGGCAAAAAGGCAGTGGCGGAAGTGAAAATGTGAGGGCTGGCCGTGATCAAGTTTGGATAGCTCAATCACAAAAGGCACTGACTCCAAAAGGCAAGATTCTTGCTTCGAGTTCTGGTCCGTCTCTCTCTCACTCTCTGTCACACACACATTCTATACATCCACATCAAGATACGTACTCCGCAGGCCGCTGTATGGCGCATGGCGAATGGTACCTTGCAACAATAATAGTCATCTCCTCACCTGTTCCACTCACAAAACAGAGCGAGGACAAAGCGACTGCCCTTTAAGACTCTGTAAGACCCCTAATTACTTGCATCTTATCGTCATGGTCCTCACGCGAAACGTTGGCGGCAATAGGATCGTTCTGCAGACGGCCTCAAACGGCGGTTCTCTAAATTTGCGAAATAGAGTCGCGCGGGAGGGCGTCGACTTTCCTGCAAGAATAGTAATTTAATTTCACGGAGCACCTCAGCAATACTTGTGTGCTGATCGAACCTTCGTTGTTATTTTCTTGAGTCAACAGTCTTCTGAGTGGTCTAATGCGACCGACCACGAATTTCTGTCCTGTGTCAGTCTCTGAGTAGTACTTGCAACTTTTGTCCGCAATTATCTGCTGGATGTATTCCAATATCTGTCTTCCTCTACTGTTTTTGCTCTCTACAGCTCCCTCTAGTACCACGGAAGCCATTCCCTGATGTATTAACAGATGCCCTGCCATCCTGTCCCTTCTCCTTGTCAGTATTTTCCTCATATTCCTTTCCTCTCCGACTCTGCCCCGAACCTCCTGTCCTTACCTTATCAGTCCACCTAATTTTCAACATTTGTCTATAGTGCCACACCTCAAATGCTTCGATTCTTTTCTGTTCCGACTTTCCCACAGTCCATGTTTCACTGACATACAGTGGTGTCCTCATAACGTATATTCTCAGAAATTTCTTCCTCAAATTAAGGTACTTTTTGATATTCTTAGACTTTTCTTAGCCAGGAATGCCCTATTTGCTAGTGTTAGTCTGCTTTTGATGTCCTCCAGGCTCCGTCCGTCATAGGTTATTTTGCTGCCTAGGTAGCAGAAATCCTTAATTTCACCTACTTCGTGACCATCAAACCTGATGATAAGTTTCTAGTTGTTCTCACTTCTACTACTTCTCATAACTTTCGTCTGTCTTAGATTTACTCTGAGTCCATATTCAGTTCTCATTATACTGCTCATTCCACTCAGCAGATCATGTAATTCTCCTTCATTTTCACTCAGGGTAGCAATGTCATTAGCAAGTCGTACTATTGATATCCTTTCGCCTTGAAATTTAATTCCAGTCTTGAATCTTTCTTTTATTTCCATCGTTGCTTCTTCGATGTACAGATTGAACAGTAGGGACGGAAGCACTTCGTTCTTAGTCGTCTACTCTTGTTATTCCCTCTTGGCTCTTGACATACAGTATATTACCCGTATCTCCCTATTGCTACCCCAATTTTTCTTTTCCATTCTTCTGTGTATTATTCTTGTCAGCAGCTTGGATGCATGAGCTGTCAAGTTGATTGTGTGATAATTGTCACACTTGTCAGCTCTTGCAGTGTTCAGAAATGTGTGGATGATATTTTTTCGAAAGTCAGATTGTACGTCGCCAGACTCATACAGTCTCACACCAACTTGAATAGTCGGTTTATTTCCAATTTCCCAACGATGTTATAAATTCTGATGGAATATTATCTATCTCTTCTGCCTTATTTGATCTTAAGTTCTCCAAAGCTTTCTGAAATTCTCATTCCAACACTGCATCCCCCATCTCTTCTAAATTGACTTCTGTTTCTCCTTCTATCACATCAGACAAATCTTCCGCCTCATAAAGGCCTTCAATGTACTCTTTCCACCTATGTGCTCTCTTCTCTGCATTTAACAGCAGAATTCCCATTGCACACTTAATGTTACCACCCTTGCTTTTAATTTCACCGAAGATTGTTTAGAGTTCCTATATGCTGAGTCAGTCCTTCCGGCAATCATTTCTTTTTCGATTTCTTCACATTTTTCATACCACTATTTCGTTTTAGCTTCCCTACACTTCCTTTTTATTTCAATCGTCAGCGACTTGTATTCCTGTATTCCGGAATTTGCCTGAACATTTTTGTGCTTCCTTCTCGTCGATCAACTGAAGTATATTTTATGTTACGCATGGTTTCTTCGCAATTACCTTATTTGTACCTATGTTTTACTTTCCAGCTTCTGTGATTGCCCTTTTTAGGTATGTCCATTCCTGTTGAACTGTACTGCCTACTAAGCTACTCCTTATTGCTGTATCTATAGCGTTAGAGAACTTCAAGACCATATTGTTATTTCTTAGTACTTCCGTAACCCTCTTCTTTGCGTATTGCTTCTTTCTGACTAATCTCTTAAGCTTCAGACTACTCTTCATCACTAGCATATTGTGGTCAGAGTCTATATCTGCTCCTGGGTACGCCTTACAATACAGTATCCGATTTTGGAATCCGCAGTATCCGATTTTGGAATCTCTTCTCCTCTTGTGATTCTTGGACAGAGTATTCGCTATTACTAGCTGAAATTTATTGCAAAACACAATTAGTCTTTCTCATCTCTCATTCCTACTCCCAAGCCCACATTCTCCTGTAACCTTTTCTTCTACTCGTTCCCGAACAACTTAATTCCAGTCCTCAATGACTATCAGATTTTCATCTCCCTTTACGTACTGTATTACCCTTTCAATATCCTCGTACACATCTCTGTCTCTTTATCTTCAGCTTGCGACGTCGGCATGTATACCCGAACTATCGTTGCGGTTGTTGGTTTGCTGTCTATTCCGATAAGAATAGCCTTGTCACTGAACTGTTCACAGTAAGATACTCTCTGCCCTAGCTTCCTATTCATTATGAATCCTACTCCCTTTATACCATTTACTGCTGCTGTTGATACCACCCTATACTCATCTGACCAGAACTCCTTGTCTTCTTTCCATTTCACTTCACTGTCCCCTGCTGTATCTAGCTTGAGCATTTGCATTTAATGTTTCACATTTTCTAACTTCCCTACCACGTTCAAGCATGTGATATTCCATGCCCCGACTCGTAGAACGTCGTCCTTCCGTTGGTTATTCAATCTTTTCCCCATGGTCACCTCCCTTTTGGCAGTCCCGTCCTGGAGATCCGAATGGGTGCTATTCAGGAATCTTTTGCCAACGGAGAGATCATCATGCGATTTTTTCAGTTGCAGGCCACATGTCTTGTGGATAAACGTTATGTGTCTTTAATGCAGTGGTTTCCTTTCCCTTCTGCATCCTCATGCCGACAGTCATTGCAGATTATCTCTCCTTTAGGAGCAGTTTCCCACCCCAAGGGCAACAGAGCGCTCCTCCGCCCTCTTTTACAAGGCCGTCAGCAGAATGAGGGTGACTTCTTATGCCGGTAATCTTCGGCCGCCAATTCTGGTTATTAATCGAGACTTAAGCGCGGGTGGGTTGTGATCCCGGGGCCCCCAATTACTAATCAAAGACGCTACCCCTAGAACATGGGTGATAGAACCCAGCTGTAACAAATCTAGCAGCCTGCCTCTGCGTGGCTTCGATGCCTTCCTGAAACATGACCACGTGAGCATCCCAAACACTCGAACAGCACTGATGACTGAGTCTCACTAGCGTTGCATACCCCATCTTCTTTCTGGATGAGCTACACTTTCATAAAATTCTCAAAATGAGACGAAATCGATCATTCGCCTTCCCTACTACCATCCTGACATGCAACGTTACGCCCAGATATTTAATCAAAGAGACTGTGTCAAGCAGCACCTTACTAACGCTGTATCCGAACGTTACAGGACTGCTTTTCTACTCATCCGCGTTTATCATGTATAATCCTGCAGTCATTCAGCGACGACAGCATTCCGTATACCACAGCGTCATCAGCACTCAGCCATAAATTTCTGCTCTCGCTGTCTGTCAGGTCATTTACTTACAGAGAGGAAAACAGCGGTCCTAACACACTTCCTGACCATACGTTCCTCTCTGATGAACACGCGCCATCAAGGACTAATTCAATAAATTAAAAAGTCTTCAAACTATTCACATATCTGGGAACCTAAACCGTTTGTTTGGCCGGCCGCGGTAGTCTCGCGGTTCTAGGCGCTCAGTCCGGAACCGCGCGACTGCTACGGTCGCAGGTTCGAATCCTGCCTCGGGCATGGATGTGTGTGATGTCCTTAGGTTAGTTAGGTTTAAGTAGATCTAAGTTCTAGGGGACTGATGACCTCAGAAGTTAAACCCCATAGTGCTCAGAGCCATTTGAACCATTTTTTGAACCGTTCGTTTGGATCTACATCAACAATATACAGTGCGGGACGGTGTCAAATGCCGGCAGAGGTGGCCGAGCGGTTCTAGGCGCCACAGTCTGGAACCGCGCGACCGCTACGGTCGCAGGTTCGAATCCTGCCTCGGGCATGGATGTGTGTGATGTCCTTAGGTTAGTTAGGTTTAAGTAGTTCTACGTTCTAGAGGACTGATGACCACAGATATTAAGTCCCATAGTGCTCAGAGCCATTTGAACCATTTTTTGAACCGTTTGTTTGGATCTCCATCAACAATATACAGTGCGGGACGGTGTCAAATGCCGGCAGACGTGGCCGAGCGGTTCTAGGCGCCACAGTCTGGAACCGCGCGACCGCTACGGTCGCAGGATCGAATCCTGCCTCGGGCATGGATGTGTGTGATGTCCTTAGATTAGGTAGGTTTAAGTAGTTCTAAGTTCTAGGGGACTGATGAATTCAGCCGTTAAGTCCCACAGTGCTCAAAGCCATTTGAACCATTTGAACGGCGTCAAATGCTTTCCTGATGTCTAGGAATATTGACTCTGCCTGTTGGCCACCACCCATCGTTTGTAGGATTTCATGTGAAAAAAGGGCGAGCTGAGCAATGCTTTCTGAATCCGAGCCGATTTGTGAAGCTTTTCTGTCTTAAGGAAACTTATTATATTCGAAATCAGTATGTGTTGAAGAAATCTGCTGAAAACTGATGTTAAGGAGATTTGTCTGTAATTATGCGGGTCAGTTGTTTGACCTTCACTTCATTCAGAAATCACTTGCGCTGTTTCTTCGGCATTTTCCGAATTTGATTATTAAGCTGCGGAGGGTCCTTTCAATCCTTAAGCCACTTACTTAAAACTTAGGTCTCAAGAGTGCGATTTACCATCAGTTTAAACTTTGACCACAACCCCTCTCCGGCTCTACGTCAGTCATACTACAGCTAAATGACGTTCATTCATTGTCTAAGTAGGATGATGCCAACTGATTATCTGCTTTCTCTAATGTAAACACCCTCCGAGCCTTCTCGACGTGTTTGTTAATTTTAGTACCATCGTTGCTGTTTGTAGCTAGAAGGTCTAAAGTATTTCCATTGCATGTGGGTTGTCTATCGAGGTGTTCAAGTCACTTTTCGGAAACGTGTTCAGACGTACTTCACAGGAGCGTCCGCCTGCACCAACTCCAGTGAATCGATAGATGTTTCAGTCTATAGTCTGTAGGATAAAGTCCTTTCAAATCAACAGGTGCACGATCTGGGCATTTCCACGATACTGACCGTAGACTTTCCTTGAATGCATAAAAGGCATTCTCACTTGCGAATACGGACAACCATCAGCTGTATAATGGAATGACGACAATGAAAATCTGTGCCGGTTTGGGATTTCTCACTTGTTGCGAATGGTCTTCTTACCATTGGGGTATCCGAGTACAACTAACGGCCAGATCGTCAACCACGTGTCTACAGCCTGTACCCGTACATCCATTGTGTATATTCCCGTACAGGCGAGACATTTTACTTCAAAGTCGCATACCCGATGTCGGCGGATAAATATGATATTGCACGCATGTCCATAGGAGCAATGGATTGTAATTCAGAATAATAGAGGCACTGAAATATCATTTTTCCTTGAACGATTCTGAAACAGTCACAGCGGAAACGTTTTGCCGATGAAAACATCCAACAATTAACTTTTTTCACCCGGATGTGATATGTGCATCCAGATAACTTCTCCGTCACGCTCAGATTCAACAGAAACAACGTTTTTGTCAACTGCAATGAAGCCTCTCCAATATGGCGTCTGATCTGTCGCTCCGATATGCGTTCCATGTATCTCACAGCTTTCTACTTGGGGTTTCAGCCAGCTCTCTGTATAGAATAATTTGCTGTTGAGGGTGTTACAAAATGGTACGGCCAAACATTCAGGAAACATTCCTCACACACAAAGAAAGAAAATATGGTATGTGGACATGTGTCCAGAAACGCTTACTTTCCATGTTAGAGCTCATTTTATTACTTCTCTTCAAATCACATTAATCATGGAATGGAAACACACAGCAACAGAACGTACCAGCGTGACTTCAAACACTTTGTTACAGGAAATGTTCAAAATGGCCTCCGTTAGCGAGGATACATGCATCCACCATCCGTCGCATGGAATCCCTGATGCGCTGATACAGCCCTGGAGAATGGCGTATTGAGGCCATGGAATTGGTCCGCCTCTACCAATCCATCGGTCACCGAATCTGTTGTTGAGAAGCGTACGAACACTTCGACTGAAATGGGCAGGAGCTCCATCCTGCATGAACCACATGTTGTGTCGTACTTGTAAAGGCACATGTTCTAGCAGCACAGGTAGAGTATCCCATATGAAATCATGATAACGTGCTCCATTGAGCGTAGGTGGAAGAACATGGGGCCCAATCAAGACAATGCCTGCCCAAACGTTCACAGAAAATCTGTGTTGATGACGTGATTGCCCAATTGCGTGCGGATTCTCATCATCCCACAGATGTTGATTGTGAAAATTTACAATTTGATCACGTTGGAATGAAGCCTTATCCGTAAAGAGAACATTTGCACTGAAATGAGGATTGACACATTGTTGGATGAACCATTCGCAGAAGTGTACCCATGGAGGCCAATCAGCTGCTGATAGTGATTGCACACGCTGTACATGGTACGGAAACAACTGGTTCTCCCGTAGCACTCTCCATACAGTGACGTGGTCAACGTTACCTTGTACAGCAGCAACTTCTCTGACGGTGACATTAGGGTTATCGTCAACTGCACGAATAATTGCCTCGTCCATTGCAGGTGTCCTCGTCGTTCTAGGTCTTACCCAGTCGCGAGTCATAGGCTGGAATGTTCCGTGCTCCCTAAGACGCCGATCAATTGCTTCGAACGTCTTCCTGTCGGGACACCTTCGTTCTGGAAATCTGTCTCGATACAAACGTACCGCGCCACGGCTATTGCCCCGTGCTAATCCAGACATCAAATGGGCATCTGCCAACTCCGCATTTGTAAACATTGCACTGACTGCAAAACCACGTTCGTGATGAACAGTAACCTGTTGATGCTACGTACTGATGTGCTTGATGCTAGTACTGTAGAGCAGTGAGTCACATGTCAACACAAGCACCGAAGTCAATATTACCTTCTTTCAATTGGGCCAACTGGCGGTGAATCGAGGAAGTACAGTACATACTGACGAAACTGAAATGAGCTCTAACATGGAAATTAAGCGTTTCCGGACACATGTCCACATAACATCTTTTCTTTATTTGTGTGTGAGGAATGTTTCCTGAAAGTTTGGCCGTACCTTTTCGTAACACTCTATATATGTCGTGTTCCCAGTTTGGCACAGCTTTGCCACAGGAAACACGAAAGAGGTCGAAGACGTCCGTCTTCTGGCGACTTCTGATCATTGTCAGAAGGAGGCTAGTTTTTGATTACATAAAGGCTTCTATTATTTGGAAAAGAACAATCCGGATTCCTTTACGTAATCACTATGAATTTCATAATTACCTGAGAGACCTTCAACAATTAACAATAAAAAGTTACATTTGCAAATGAAATCATTAATAAATGGGCCAGCTATGAGTTGTATAGAAGAGAAGGAGCAGCCTTCTGTCTACGACCAGGATGCCGCAGTATTGTCTGCTGTAGTGAAGGCAGTTCGATATTTATAAAAATAATATGAAATGCAGGTAAAAAAATAAAATAAAAGAATAGAATAAGAAACCTGGTAAACACTAAATATATACAAATAATTCTCACAAGCAATTAGGGCTTATTTATAAACAGTATAACTTTTATAAGTAATTTTCTGACTGTATGGTGCGATAAGATTTCAACTTGTCCTGTGCTAGCTTCTTGGTTCACGCTTTTGTCACAAATTACAGTCATTACTTTTCTCCTTCCTAAGAGACAATTCTTGCACTGTTCAGCACCTTCATAACAATAAGTTACCGATTTACGGTATCGAACATAAATTACTTGCATTTTATTAATTAATAACTGTTGTCTGGACGCTGGTAAGACCGCTCACTTTTATGGCTTAAACGCGACCTTCTTTACGTTTTCACATTACAAGCAGAAGTACGATAAAATCTGAAGAGCTACAAAGTTTTTTTTTTTTTTTTTTTTTTTTTTAGATCGAAACGGAATGCTCAGTTCAGCTTCTGTTAAAATGTTGCCCTGACTGCGCATTCGATGCATTAGCGTTCGCGCTAGATGTGCACCTTGCAGTTAGGTAAATTATGTAAAACAAATGTCTTTCAAAGAATAGGTCCCATCCCATAAGTTGATCGTTTAATACACAGCTAGCTGAATGCCTTTCCAAGGGTACTCACAGCTTTCATACGACGGAAAGCCCAACAGTATTACATCAGTTAACTCGGGAACTTTGTTTCGTAACTGTCCATTTACAGTTTAGATTTTACAGTTGAAGTGTCTCTTTTCTGTACGCGATGTGATTACGCTCTCTGCATATCGTTTGGCGAGCGTTCGTCAGAGGATTTCAAAGTAGCCCATAGCCTAAAAAACCCACTGTGCACCCTGCAAATACTGTGGTGTCAGAGCAGCTGTTTCCTTCAAGTAGTGCACCCCTGAGCTAACAAGCGGAGTCCCACAACTCTCCACCATGTGACGCAGGTCGTATAATCTGCAGCCGTGACCGTCACAGAATCGACGGAAACTCCGGGTAAGACCCTCCACACAGCTCCAAACCAAAGGACCCCCATCGACTCTGGGTACGACGCTACAAGTTCTCTGCTCGTAACCCCGTCAGCGAGGCCAGCGGTTCTCACCAATTCCACCAGCAATTGGGTATTTCCCCAGATCCCGAGCGACAAGCGTAACTGGTGTCGACATGATCAACAAGTTGCCTACACCCACGGTAGCCGAAGGCAGGTCCTCCACCGCGTCTCCGGTGAGGCCACCGGGCAAACATAGCGAGTGCACATCAGATTTATTTCCTACCCTGGACGTTGCTTCGCTAATGGCTCCATAGCGTGCCTAACATTTGTGCTCCCGATAACTAGTAAACACCTCCCTCACCGTGCTGAAGGAGTGGCCACCTGTGCTCTCACAGGGCCAGCTGACGCTTCGTTTCGAGCAGTTCGACCACGAAACAAGCCGCCACTCACCCCGAGGTGAGCGCGAATCCTCCGTGTAAGCTACGCTGGAAGGAGCCTCGACAGCAGAGGAGCCCGTAGGCAAACCAGGCGACACCAGTGTAATGTGTCCCAAGCGACTGCCCCAGTTTCTCCGCTGCCGCCACATCCCTAGGCAGCAGCACTGCTGTGAGCTGACTGTGGCCAAAGCGTCTTCAGTTGTTCGCGGACTACGGCCAGTTTCTTCCGCGTCCGCGCAACCCCGCACACACTCTCTCCGTGCTACTATTAGTAGCTTGAGAAATAACATATGAAAACAAACAGAGAAAGGTAAATATGTGGCTCGTTAGTCAGCTGGTGTTTCACGGAGACTGGCAGCTGACTGAGCTGTGATCAACGGTTTCTGCCCATCCAAAAACAAACAGACAAACGACAAGTGCGATAATGTACACGTTAACGTTGGTACAATACGTTACTGTACTTCTAGAACACAAAAAAGCAGTAAATTTAAAAATTAAACTGCGAAAGCTCGCAAAATCACGCAAAGAATTTAAGAATTAAATTGACAACAGAGAAGCAGAAGTATGCTACTTGCTAAGCCACTGGTGCTTTACCCGCGAAGGCTGATGGCTGACTCTCTCTATCTCTTATTTTTATATTCCTTTGTCTTCACGGAAGAGAGCAGCCTAACAAAGAAGACATCGCAACAAAAAGTCACAGACAATACCCCACAGCTCTGCGCGGCGTGGGATCTGGTGGCCACGAGATACAGGAGACGTCACATGTCTCCGGAGATGGAGACGAAATTTTATACATCGACCGGCCGGAAGATCCAACTGAAGATTGTATGCCGAGTTAGAGTATCCCACATGTGGCAATACCGTGACCACCTGTGACGTCACAGCCAGGATAGAGTACGTAAGAGCGCACTCTCACCCCCTCACTTGATAAAGACGAACAAGGAGAACTCGGTAGAAAGCTGGCGACACTTTAATCACTTGGTACGGCGGGAAACACGACAACATTTTATTCAAAATAGCTGGCTCTGAGGACTATGGAACTTAACATCTGAGGTCACCAGTCCCCTAGAACTTAGAACTACTTAAACCTGGACATAACACACATCCATGCCCGAGGCAGGATTCGAACCTGCGACCGTAGCGGTCGCGCGGTTCCAGAATGAAGCGCCTAGAACCGCTCGGCCACACCGGCCGGCCAACATTTTATTCATCAGGGTTTGTAAAAAGTAAATCCATACTGTAACGACCAGGAAGAAATATGGCATACCTTACTGAAATAGTTCCATTAATTATGTTCCTAATGAAGTCATTGTTACCTAGAGCTAACATTAACAAGTATTGAATACCCGCAGTTAATTATCGCAAAATTAGGTAAAGTCAGTTGTTGCTGAACCACCTTATATTTCGACCTCGCTAAATTACATGATGCTGAGCAACGTTTAACTGTAACTATAACACTGATTCTATCAAGACCGAAATAGTTTAACACAGTGAAATAAGTAAAAAAATGTCTACTAACTTGTAGCATGCTGCATGTGAAAAATGGGTCTGTAACTTGTCTTGTAATTGAAATAAATGGTTGTGAGTCAGTCATAAGTTGCATTGAGAAGTATCTATTTTTTATTTCCTAATTTCAACTACTTTTAGACATCTGTGTCTATTTTCAAACTATCCTACAATGACAGTTGACACGACAATTTTATAAAACGAAGCACGTATTCATAATACAATTATAGTACAGTTAATACACATGTTAGGTATACAGATTTGTCATAGCTCTGTTTTAAAAGTAGCCTTACTAGTTACATACCCTGCTGTAAGTGTGACAAATACAGGCGATAGGCCTTGTACAGTAACTGCCCATGCAGTGATCAAAGCGTTAAATGGCCGAATTAACAGTAAAAATACACTACATAGGACGGACATTACAGCACTGGTGTGTAGAGGCACCTCTTACAAAGTACAACTCTAGGCCGCTGACAGCGGTGCACGTCGAAGGTAAAATGTTTTCTGACTAAATAGCACATTCTTCTTATTTTTATTAATACAGATTAAAAAATCCTAAACGCAAAAAATTCTTGTTCTAAGACCACTCACTCATCTCCAGAAGGTCGAATTGTTCCAAACTGCTTTGCGTTATGTTATTAGATGCCGTTACCTCCAGAAGACGCTGCAGTTGCATGAGCTGCGCTCAGTATCTACATCTACATCTACATCCATACTCCGCAAGCCACCTGACGGTGTGTGGCGGAGGGTACCTTCAGTACCTCTATCGGTTCTCCCTTCTATTCCAGTCTCGTATTGTTCGTGGAAAGAAGGATTGTCGGTATGCCTCTGTGTGGGCTCTAATCCCTCTGATTTTATCCTCATGATCTCTTCGCGAGATATACGTAGAAGGGAGCAATATACTGCTTGACTCTTCGGTGAAGGTATGTTCTCGAAACTTTGACAAAAGCCAGTACCGAGCTACTGAGCGTCTCTCCTGCAGAGTCTTCCACTGGAGTTTATCTATCATCTCCGTAACGTTTTCGCGATTACTAAATGATCCTGTAACGAAGCGCGCTGCTCTCCGTTGGATCTTCTCTATATCTTCTATCAACCCTATCTGGTACGGATCCCACACTGCTGAGCAGTATTCAAGTAGTGGGCGAACAAGCGTACTGTAACCTACATCCTTTGTTTTCGGATTCCATTTCCTTAGGATTCTTCCAATGAATCTCAGTCTGGCATCTGCCTTACCGACGATCAACATTATATGATCATTCCATTTTAAATCACTCCTAATGCGTACTCCCAGATAATTTATGGTATTAACTGCTTCCAGTTGCTGACCTGCTATTTTGTAGCTAAATGATAAAGGATCTATCTTTCTGTGTATTCGCAGCACATTACACTTGTCTACATTGAGATTCAATTGCCATTCCCTGCACCATGCGTCAATTCCTTGCAGATCCTCCTGCATTTCAGTACAATTTTCCATTGTTACAACCTCTCGATACACCACAGCATCATCTGCAAAAAGCCTCAGTGAACTTCCGATGTCATCCACCAGGTCATTTATGTATATTGTGAATAGCAACGGCCCTATGACACTCCCCTGCGGCACACCTGAAATCACTCTTACTTCGGAAGACTTCTCTCCATTGAGAATGACATGCTGCGTCCTGTTACCTAGGAACTCCTCAATCCGATCACACAATTGGTCTGATAGTCCATATGCTCTTACTTTGTTCATTAAACGACTGTGGGGAACTGTATCGAACGCCTTGCGGAAGTCAAAAAACACGGCATCTACCTGTGAACCCGTGTCTATGGCCCTCTGAGTCTCGTGGACGAATAGCGCGAGCTGGGTTTCACATGACCGTCTTTTTCGAAACCCATGCTGATTCCTACAGAGTAGATTTCTAGTCTCCAGAAAAGTCATTATACTCGAACACAATACGTGTTCCAAAATTCTACAACTGATCGACGTTAGAGATATAGGTCTATAGTTCTGCACATCTGTTCGACGTCCCTTCTTGAAAACGGGGATGACCTGTGCCCTTTTCCAATCCTTTGGAACGCTACGCTCTTCTAGAGACCTACGGTACACCGCTGCAAGAAGGGGGGCAAGTTCCTCCGCGTACTCTGTGTAAAATTGAACTGGTATCCCATCAGGTCCAGAGGCCTTTCCTCTTTTGAGCGATTTTGATTGTTTCTCTATCCCTCTGTCGTCTATTTCGATATCTACCATTTTGTCATCTGTGCGACAATCTAGAGAAGGAACTACAGTGCAATCTTCCTCTGTGAAACAATTTCGGAAAAAGACATTTAGTATTTCGGCCTTTAGTCTGTCCTCCTCTGTTTCAGTACCATTTTGGCCACAGAGTGTCTGGACATTTTGTTTTGATCCACCTACCGCTTTGACATAAGACCAAAATTTCTTAGGATTTTCTGCCAAGTCTGCACATAGAACTTTACTTTCGAATTCATTGAACGCCTCTCGCATAGCCCTCCTCACACTACATTTCGCTTCGCGTAATTTCTGTTTATCTGCAAGGCTTCGGCTATGTTTATGTTTGCTGTGAAGTTCCCTTTGCTTCCGCAGCAGTTTTCTAACTCGTTTGTTGTACCACGGTGGCTCTTTTCCATAGTTACACTATTATGCGTTACACTTAATGTGTCCAGTCCCGGAAAAAATTACATGTCTGTACTACAACTCAAAACTAAGTAGTGCGGCAGCCCCCAATCTAAAAAAAATTAACCTGCCAATTTACAAGCTTATACGCAGTCCTCTAACGGAGAAGGCAATTATAATACTGGTTAGAACAAGCCGAAGCCACAACGTGCTTCAGTATGCTCGAAGAGAAAAGAATAGACGGAAAGGACCGGCATAGAGTAAATCACCCTTACAACAGACGTAAATGGCTGCGTCGGCGAAGAAGGCGTCGGCGAAGAAGGCGACAGTGGCGATGAACAGGCGCACACAGAAGAAATCTCTAAGGCAGAATAAGCTGATGATAAACACGCACACACACGGTAGCGGTGTCGAGGCACGATAAACTGCACGGACAAACAAACGCAAAGCACAGGGGAGTTGCCCTACTAGTCTATGTTTTAAGATGAGCAACAACAAGCGCACTACTTGTAGTGCACCCTATGTGGGCAGGGCTGGGCTGGTGGCGGCGCTGTTCGGCGCTCTTCAGCCAAGAGATCGAATAAAATATCACAGGAGAAACAGACACAAAAAATACGGGGATGAAGATGAAGTTGATACAAGAGAAGAGGAAACAATGGAAGCTTGAAAGATAAAATAAAGGATTGCCATAAGCTTAGTGACAACAGTGCATCCTAATTTAAGTTATACAATATAGCACTGAAGATGGTCACTCAGTGACAGAAAATCGATTTTGCGATAGTAAAAAATATACGACCAATGCTGTCTCTTTTTTCAAGTATACCTGTTATCTGGTCGTAGTGCACAAGACAACATGGAGTCGCCAATAAATAAAGGAATAGTTTGACGAGGCACTGAGGCATATTTACATAAAATCCACATATAGATAAAATGGGACTTGACAAGGGCGTAGGGCATAAACACTGGCAGCATGGGGAGTACAATTAATACGGGGTTCACAGTATGAAAGCCACACTGGACGACGACATACACTGAACTTATGTGAGACGTACGGCGAGTACCAAACACGACAGAGGGTACCTGGGTTAAAAGTAGAAGGACCTGCAAGGGAGGGAAGGACAAAGAGGATGGACAGAGAAGAGAGAGGAGGGGGGGGGGGTCAGTTGAGGATCGGGGCAGGAAGGGGCGAAAGGCGGCGAGCTGGTATCAGACCAAGGGGCGGGAGAGAGGGAGGGTGGGGAAGGAGCACAAGGACTGGGAAAGGAGACATGAGGAGGATAGGGGAGAGGGATAGGAGGGAGGAAACAGCAGAGGGGGGGGGGAGGAGGGAAAGGAGAGGGAGTCCTAGGGAGGATGGGAGAGGAAGAGGAAGGTCAGAGTTGGAAGGAGGATAAATATCAGGGCGAAGCACATCTTCCGAGATGGGGAGTTCGAGATGGGGAGACGCTGGAAATTACTTTGAGAGAGGAGGCGGAGGGTGTCGAGATCGAGAGAGGGTGGGACACATTGATAGAGGCGCGGCAGCATGGAATGGAAAGGGGTGAGGGGGATCGAGGTGGCAGTTGGTGTAGAGGATACGGATGTGCTCAAGGAAAGGGAGATGGAGTGTATTCTGGGCTTTGGGTTGGGTAGTAAGAGATGGGGAGTCCACGTGAGGCGACGGTCAAGGCTGAGGACAAGGTATTTCAAGTTTGGCATAAGTTGGGTAGGATGGTGACAGATGGTGAGATAGAAATCATGAAGGGGAGGGTGGTATGTGCTGTTGAATTTCGGAAGGATTGATCTGAAAGAGCTGCTACTCGTAGTTGCACCAAGCAGTAAACTGGTTTAGGTGGGTTGGTTAGAGCGTTGGGACTGATGAAGGGTAGGGCAGAGAGCAAGGAACGCAGTGTCATCACGCATTGAAGGAGACGGACGCGTGGGCGTGGTTTGGGCATATCTGCGGTGAGCGGGAGATAAAGGAGACGAGAAAGGACGTAACCCTGGGGCTCACCTGTGGTAGGGTAGAAGATACGGCAATTGGTATTATGGATTGTGACTCAGGAAAGATGGTGGGAGAGGAACGATAGGAAGGGAATAGGTCTGGAGCTTTGAAAGTAGCCCAGAATGCTATACACAGTCGTAGCTGTTCTAGAGGTCCAGGAAAACAATTGATACTAGTCGAAGGATTACATTAGGTGTAATGCATGACAGTATAACTACTGATCGTAGCTCATGCGCCTGCAGTGCCTTCTGGAGGTGGCGACGTGTAATGAAATAACGGTAGTAGTTTGTAGTAATTCGACGATCTGGAGACCAACGAGAAAACGAGAAAAATAATTTTTGGTGTTTAGGATTTTTAAATCTACATTAATAAAAGGAAAAAGCATGTGCTATTTCGTCAGTAAACATTTTATCTTCGACGTGCGTCGCTGTCAGCGGCCTAGAGTTTTACCTGGTAGCCACTGGTGTCTCTTCACGCCAGTTCTCCGATGTTCATCCTATGTGGTGTATTTTTGCTGTTAAGTCGGCCATATACCGTTTTCATTCCTGCAGGGGCAGTTTCGGTACATGGGCTATGTCCTGTATTTGAAACACTTACCGCATAGTATGTAACTAGTAAGGCAATTTGTGAAATACAACTATGAAAAATTTGTATATTAAGTGTACTATTATTGTATTATGAATATGTGCATCGTTTGTATAAAATTGTCATGTCGTCTTTAATTGTAGGACAGTTTGAAAATGGACACAGATGTCCGAAACTAGTTACTGTCAAGAAATAAGAAATATATGTTTCTCAATGGAACTTACGACTGAGCTACTGCCATTTATTTCAAAAAATGTCTAATAAACATGGGCTCTAAAATGCATACCTTAAGAGATAAGAGCACTTGCTCACTTTCGATAATATGTGACAGATGTCTTCTACTGCAGGGTCTTTGCTTTCCATATTTCGGGAGAAGGAAGTATTGCCCAACACACGAAGGAAATGTCTATTAGATATGGAATGTGAAATGCATACTTGAAGAGCAGTGAGCACCAGCGAGAAAAACAGCTCTTCTGGTGAACAAGGGATCATAGATCTTGCGTTAAATGAACTTTATCCATAGTGCATTTTATAGCACTGTTCACTACGAATTTTTTTTTAGTTTGGTCAATACTACCTGTCTCCAAATTATGAAAAGCAAAGTGCCTGCGTTACAAGAGATTTGTTTCGAAGTGTCGAAGACGAATAAATGCTGATA
Source organism: Schistocerca cancellata (assembly GCF_023864275.1). Taxonomy (NCBI): domain Eukaryota; kingdom Metazoa; phylum Arthropoda; class Insecta; order Orthoptera; family Acrididae; genus Schistocerca; species Schistocerca cancellata. The sequence goes on from NC_064630.1 coordinate 806,965,408, forward strand.
TCTCTTAAGGTATGCATTTTACAGCCGTTGTTTACTAGACAGTTTCTTCCTTGTTTTTGTGTATGGCAGCTGTTGCTAAAGTTTGTCAGTGGTTTTTGGGACATACTGTCTATATGATAAAATGGAAAGAACACAGAAGAATATTGTCTGACTGTGTTACGCTATTTCAGTCAGGTTGACTTTGAGAGAAACATTACAGTAATATGTTGGTTAGGTGCAAAGTGATATTTAAATGGTTGATTAGATCCTTAATTCCAGGTGACAAAAGAGGGAGGAGATACTAAACAGGTATTGCAGCATGTCAGTAAAACTACATCTTGAAAAAGAAATCAGGGTTTGCACTGACTAACCTCGACGAACTATGCACCTTTGTACCATACTGCGAACGTCTTAAACGCAGTACAGTGTTAAAATGGTAACTTTTTTTGAAGGAAGTATCTCAATTTTACGTTAAACACCGGTACGGCGGTATTACACTTCTGGCCATTAAAATTGCTACACCAAGAAGAAATGCAGATGATAAACGGGTATCCATTGGACAAATATATTATACTGGAACTGACATGTGATTACATTTTCACGCAATTTGGGTGCATAGATCCTGAGAATTCAGTAACCAGAACAACCACCTCTCGCCGTAATAACGGCCTTGATACGCTTGGGCATTGAGTCAAACAGAGCTTGGACGGCGTGTACAAGTACAGCTGCACATTCAGCTTCAACTCGATACCACAGTTCATCAAGAGAAGTGACTGGCGTATTGTCAAGAGCCAGATCTGGAGAATGTGCTGGCTAGGGAAGCAGTCGAACATTTTCTGTATCCAGAAAGGTCCGTGCAGCACCTGCAACATGCAGTCGTGCATTATCCTGCTGAAATGTAGGGTTTCACATGGATCAAACGTAGGGTAGACAAACGGGTCGTAACGCATCTGAAATGTAACGTCCACTGTTCAAAGAGCCGTCAATGCGAACTAGAGGTGACCGAGACGTGTAACCGTTGGCACCCCATATCATCACGCTGGGGGATACGCCAGTATGGCGATGACGAATACACGCTTCGAATGTGCGTTCACCGCGATGTCGCCAACCACGGATGCGACCATCATGATGCTGAGAACCTGGATTCATCCGAAAAAAATTAGGTTTCGCCATTCGTGCACCCAGGTTCGTCGTTGAGTACACCATCGCAGGTGCTCCTTCAAAATGGCTCTGTGCACTATGGGACTTAACATCTGAGGTCATCAATACCCTAGAACTCAGAACCACTTAAACCTAACTAACCTAAGGACATCACACACATCCATGCCCGAGGCAGGATTCGAACCTGCGACCGTAGCAGTCGCGCGGTTCCAGACTGCAGCGCCTAGAACCGCTAGGCTACTCCGGACGGCTCAGGCGTTCTTGTGTGTGATGCAGCGTCTAGTGTAACCGCAACCATGGTGTCCAAGCTGATAGTTCATGCTGCTGCAAACGTCGTCGAACTGTTCGTGCAGATGGTTGTTGTGTTGCAAACGTCCCATCTGCGGACTCAGGGATCGAGACGTGGCTGCACGATCCGTTACAGCCATGCGGATAAGATGACTGTCATGTCGACTGCTAGTGATACGAGGCTGTTGGGATCAACCACGGCGTTCCGTATTACCTCCTAAACCCATCGATTCCATATTCTGCTAACAGTAATTGAATCTCGACCAACGCGAGCAGCGATGTCGCGATACGATAAACCGCAATCGCGATAGGCTACAATCCGACCTTTGTCAAAGTCGGAATCTTGATGGTACGCATTTCTCCCCCTTATACAAGGGATCACAACAACGTTTCACTAGGCAACGCCGGTCAACTGCTGTTTGTGTATGAGAAATCGGTTGGAAAGTTTTCTCATGTCAGCACGTTGTAGGTGTCGCCACCGCCGCCAACCTTGTGTGAATGTTCTGAAAAGCTAATCATTTGCATATCAGAGGATCTTCTTTCAGTCGGTTAAATTTCGCGTCTATAGCACGTCATCTTCGTGGTGTAGCAATTTTAATTTCCAGCAGTGTATTACTGACTGTATAGTTGTGGGCTCGGAGAAATAAACAAAGAGAGGTTATTTCGTTTGCTACTGATTATATCTGTATGTGGACGTTGGTATTTCCAGAAGCTACACAAGGTGTGTAAACGTGGCAAACTTATTCGCAACGACAGGCAGTGCCTGCGTGCTCCTAGTGTTGGGCACAACGTTCACTGAAATACAGGGGAACACGTCTCGGGTGTGGCCCGCCACCCGCCCCCTGCAGCCCGGACCCTGTGCTGGAAGTGCCGTGTTGCTGGAGGAGGAGGAGGCGGCGCCGCTAATCAGCGCCCAGGGCGCCGCTAATTAGCCCCCCCCCCCCCCCCCGCCCTGCGTCTGCTCGCCTTTAACTCCTGCAGTTCCCACCGCCTCTCCACCGACGCACTTCCCTTAAGCAGCCGCTCGCGAAACGTCTGGCGCTGTTGGTGCCTGCACTGTGCGCGGCCCTCGAAGCGAAGACGCCTCAATGGGGTCGCGAGTGGAGCGCTGTCAATGACGTACGGGACTACCGCAGAGGCAGTAAGGCTAATTCTACGTGAGTTGTGCCTCCTAAGGAGGATGAGCTAATAATGCAGCTGGCAGCCTTTGCTCTTGAGAAGGGTACCCCACTCTCGTCAGTCCCCTGTGAGGGGTAACTGGTCTCCTTTAGCCGTATTAAACGTTGCTAAAGTCCTGGTAGAAGCCGACCCCGGGGAAGATCAGTTTGGATTCCGTAGAAATATTGGAACACGTGAGGCAATAGTGGCCCTATGACTCATCATAGAAGCTAGATTAAGGTAAGGCAAACTTACGTTTCTAGCATTTGTAGACATAGAGAAAGCTTTTGACAATGTTGACTGGAACACTCTCTTTCAAATTATAAAGGTGGCAGGGGTAAAATACAAGGAGCGAAGCGCTATTTACAATTTGTACAGAAACCAGATGGCAGTTATAAGAGTCGAGGGACATGTAAGGGAAGCAGTGATTGGGTAGGGAGTGAGACGGGGTTGTAGCCTCTCCCCGATGTTATTCAATCTGTATATTTAGCAAGCAGCAAAGGAAGCAAAATAAAAATTCGAAATAGGTATTAAAATCCATGGAGAAGAAATAAAAACTTTGAGGTTTGCCGATGACGTTGTAATTATGTCAGAGACAGCAAAAAACTTGGAAGAGCAGTTGAACGGTATGGGCAGTGTCTTGAAAGGAGGATATAAGATGAACATCAACAAAAGCAAAACTAGGATAATGGAATGTAGTCTAATTAAGTCGGGTGGTGCTGAGGGAATTAGAGTAGAAAATGACACACTTGAAGTAGTAAAGGAGTTTTGCTATTTGGGGAGCAAAGTAACTGATGATGGTCGAAGTAGAGAGGATATAAAATGTAGACTGGCAATGGCAAGGAAAGCGTTTCTGAAGAAGAGAAATTTCTTAACAGTGACTATAGATTTAAGTGTCAGGAAGTCGTTTCTGAACGTATTTGTATGGAGTGTAACCATGTATGGAAGCGAAACGTCGACGATAAATAGTTTAGACAAAAAGAGAATAGAAGCTTTCGAAATGTGGTGCTACAAAAAAATGCCGGAGATTAGATGGGTAGATCACATAACTAATGAGGAGGTATTGAATAGGATTGGGGAGAAGAGGAGTTTGTGGCACAACTTGACTAGAAGAAGGCATCGCTTGGTAGGACATGTTCTGTGGCATGCAGAGATCACCAATTTAGTGTAGGAGGGCAGCGTGGAGGGTAAAAATCGTAGAGGGAGACCAAGAGATGAACACACTAAGCCGATTCAGAAGGATGCAGGTTGCAGTAGGTACTGGGAACTGAAGAAGCTTGCACAGGATAGAGTAGCATGGAGAGCTGCACCAAACCAGTCTCAGGACTGAAGACCACAACAACAACGAAGTTATCCGTCCCGCTTCTAACACAAATTCTGCTTCATAAATTGGGACAGCATGGTTCAGGTCAGTAACAGCGATTCACTGATACAAATGCGTCGAACCATCAGTGTAGATCACAACAGTATTTTGTTAATGACCGGTTTAGAATTTATTTAGAAGTCATATCAAAAAATGAGGACTGTAGGAACAAGAGTAGCAGACCTACAGAACGTTTGGTGAGTATGGCGTCAGAGGAAAGTACTATGAAGTAGCGATGTACCCGTAGCATTTACTCATTCACCTGCCAGCAGCATCCTGATGGGTACTTTATTATACAGGGTGTTTCAAAATGAATATATTGGTTTTAAGGCTTTGTAGCGCATATTACATTCACCTTACAACTATAAATAATACATCAAATGAAAGAGAATCACAAGCGGGTTTTCTTACAATTATTCAGTGTGAACACCGATCACACTTCGAGTCGATAGCGGAGTTGTTCCGAAACCTTGATCAATGTGTCAGGAGTAACTGATGCAATAACACAGTTTCTAATTTCTGATAGATCAGCTGGTATCGGAGACAAATGATCGCGCCAGATCGTGTGTGAACGTGCAGGTCAACCAAAAAAAAAAAAAAATGCTGTGTCAGCCTGCCCCTAGCGCCCAATCCACCTGTCGGATACAACGTCGTTTAACCACTCGCGTACTGAGTTACCCAGTGAGGCGGCGCACCATCTTGCTCCCAAATAAATGTATGTTGTTCAGCTTCTTCCCATTGAGGCACGGGCCACAGCTGTAGCACATCAAGATAGGAAACGTCAGTTACGGTTGAATCAGCGGAAAAGAAAGGTCCATAAACTATCCGCGGGTATATTTCTTGGAGCTAAGCGTGAAAGACTCGCATTCATTCAACACGTTTTCAGTTAGGCTTTGTCATTCCATAGCCTTCTCACTGCGCTCAGGTATACAAAGAAAACTGCGTTGCTTTTTCGTTTTTTGTATTATTTACAAATGTGAGTTGAACGTAATAACTGCTAAAAAATGGCTCAAATGGCTCTGAGCACTATGGGACTTAACATCTATGGTCATCAGTCCCCTAGAACTTAGAACTACTTAAACCTAACTAACCTAAGGACAGCACACAACACCTAGTCATCACCAGCCAGAGAAAATCCCTGACCCCGCCGGGAATCGAACCCGGGAACCCGGGCGTGGGAAGCGAGAACGCTACCGCACGACCACGAGCTGCGGACAATAACTGCTACAACGGCTTAAAACCGGTATCTTCATTTTGAAACACCCTGTACTTTCGTCAGACGTCTTATTGCCCTGATCTTTCGTAACTCTGTTATCCTTGTTCCTACAGAGCTCATTTTATGAAAATGACTTCTACATGAAGTTGAAACGGGTAATTAACAAAACATTATTGTGATCCACATTGTTGTTTGAATCGACAACTTCTTCTAATATTTAATTCTTTCTAACTGTATATCCTTAATGACATAACACTTTGTAGATTCGTCTCATTTGAGGAAGAATACACAAAAAAGGAATTCTTTTATAGTCTCTACCACACGTAGACGTAACGTACTTGTTGATTCCGGTAGATGCTAGGAAAACCAACGATGATATTTAATCCGACCTTCAACTAAAATCTGTGAATCTCTGATTATTACGGTAACAGCCATACAAGAAATTAACATTTTCCCCCTTAATATACTTTATGATTACTTTCAAGTAATCAGAATAGCTATTTTTCATCTAAATAAACTTCACAACTCATACTCTTCCATGAAACGCCAAAATATGCTTCTGGAAATGCTTCTAGGCGAAGTATCTTACAACTGTTAACACTTCTCGCACTTTAAAGACTTTTTTCACCGTATTTAATGTATTGATCAAAGCTTCCACAAACTGCATAAGGGCTCGCCTCCGAATTTTTTATGTGGCTTTTTAAATAAAATAAACTTTATTACCGATCAACAACTTTTGATGTCTATGTATTTTCAGTTCTGTGGCGCTAGGGGCTCCGAACTACAGCGTTTCCATGGCCATGTGTAACATAACTACATCGGCGCGTCAAAAACAGCACTGCAATCAAGTTTAGAATTCTAAACGGCCATCCACACTTGCACCACCCTTCCTTTCAGAACGATAATGCCAGACCACACACGAGCGCTACAATATCAGCGACAATCCGACGCCTTTCATTTACTCTCATCGATCATCCTCTCCACAATCCCAACGTGGCTCCAATCGATTTTCATCTATTTGCAAAACTTAAACAACACTTCAAGGCCTTCGGTTTGACAGTGATGAAGCGTTGCAAGCAGAGGTGAGATTGTGGCTCCGTCAATGAAGCCAACTTTCACAGAGACGGTTATCAACAAACTTGTCTCCCGGTGGGAGAAATGCGCTCATCGCAAGGGAGACAATGTTGACAAATAAGTGTATAGACAAGAAGAATAAAGCTGTACAACGTTAATAGAACTTGTTTTTAATTTTTAAAGTTTTACCGGCGTATTGAATGTTCAAACTAGATTCGGTCGGCGATGAATTCATTGCACGACATTTCGACTGGGCACCTGCCAGTCATCTTCAGGTGAACCATCGAAGACTGATGAAGACTTGTTCCGTCTCGCTTCATATGGCACGATGCGCGTCTTCCGCCCGTGCCTCAAAATTCAACTAAGGGCACTGCAGTCATGGACTGAGCGGCTGGTCCCGGCCGAGGTTCGAGTCCTCCCTCGGGCATGGGTGTGTGTGTTTGTCCTTAGCATAATTTAGTTTAAGTAGTGTGTAAGCTCAGGGACTGATGACCTTAGCAGTGAAGTCCCATAAGATTTCACAAACATTTGAACATTTTTTCGAAATTCAAGTTGACAGTCGGACCGCAGTTCCCGGTGGCAGCGCCCTCCCTGGTGGAACAGCGGAACTCAGCCGTCCCTTCGACCACCGCTCGCCGTGGCCGTTGGCGCAATCTGTCCTCTTCCACTTGAACAAAGCGTGGAGATGATGGGGCTCCACGAGCTGTCCTATTGGTAACTGTTACCACACGGTCAATCACAATTTCCGCCAGGCGTGTTTTCACGCATTCTCTAATAACGTAGTCGCAGAAAGGATGTTGCTGTTGTCACAATCATAGTTCTACCACACTCCATTGTGAACCGTATCATCTTCATCTTTGCCTAGGTGTGGTGTGTAGTCTTCCGGAGCCTTGGCTTTGCTCTGCCGCGATTGGTCCGTTTGATTTTAAATTTCGGAGGGCGCTGCGTTCTGCAGAGAGACCTGCTGACGACGAGAGTATCGAGTGCTGCTGCCGGAGTGAGACGGGGAGTTTGGTTTCCGGTTGTGTGGCAGCGCAATGTTGCGGGAAACTTCCTGTGAACGCACGTGATTGCTTAAGGGGCTCCGGAAAGGCTCAAAATCATGAAAAGTTAAATTTTTACTTTTTTGCGTTTCCTAAATCTGCAGACTATTACCTTTTAATAGATATATAATTTATTCAATTCCGAAGACTAAAACTATTTTTAAATTTTTTTTAAATGTGTTCTACATGGGCGTGACCCACTGTGGCGCTGTTAAACTGCTGTCAAATGGTGTTATTATTAACGTCCGTGTTCATCAGGTACATTTTACTGATGTGAGATAAAGTATGTGTTGTGGCTAACCTGTGATGGTTCAATATATATCGCTGGTGTGATTGTCGATTGTTTCATGTTTATTTACTCTGTCGTTATCTCGAAAATATTCGTAATTAATTCTGTTTCTTGAGTCTCTGTTTTGTTGAAGTATAATAATGAGTAAAAGTAAAGTTATTAGAAATCCTCTGAAGGCTTTTAAGAAAAGGAGAAATGTTGGAAAGCCAAAGGTATGTGTTATTACTGTAAACAATAAAGACGATAGGTTCTAACATGGTACGAGCGATGCTTGCTTTAGACGAGGAACGCCTTCGGGCTGCAGACAGGGCTGTAAAGAGTCTAGAAATACAAGCAAGAGTAAACAGGAGGAGGAACAAGAGGAAGCTGGAGGAGGAGTTTACAGAGGATGAAGATAATCCATCCTATGGACCTGGAATGCACTAAAAAGTTAATCCAATCTTTGTCGCTCGATTCCCAAAACTTTTATTTTCTCATACTAATTACATGTTTTCTAAGGATCTTCCAAACATATTTGTTTCAAACTTTCAGTAAATGTTACACAGTACCTTCTGCATAATTTAACACAGCCTTTTCCCAAAAAACTGTATATTTTTGAATATATAAATAAAAAATTGAAAAAAAATGTTGTGAATTTTCATTACAATTGAAAAAAATCATCTTTAATAACTGAACTAAAATTTTGTAAAATCCCTGTGTTAAGTTGTAGCCCATATTCCAATAAATAATCTGTAAAAAGTTCAACTTCCTACCTCAAATACTTTGTGAGGAAAGATGTAATTTATAAGCGTTATTTTAACATTGCAAGTATAGGGCGTTCCGGAGCCCCTTAAATGGTTCAAATGGCTCTGAGCACTATGGGACTTAACATCTGAGGTCATCAGTCCCCTAGAACTTAGAACTACTTGAACCTAACTAACGTAAGGACATCACACACATCCATGTCCGAGGCAGAATTCGAACCTGCGACCGTAGCGGTCGCGCGGTTCCAGACTGAAGCGCCTAGAACCATTCGGCCACACCGGCCGGCACGTGATTGCTACGAGCGTGTGTACTCGGGACGGCGGCAGTCGTTCTGGACGGGCTGTGTGATAAGGAAGCTCGGCGTGGCAACTGTTGACGCGGCGTGTCCGCGTTGCTATGGCGGAACTGGGGCGATTGACGTAACTCGAGTTGGTGTTGGTTGCAACCTGTCGCCGAATGCTTGTCTGCCTTCTGGACTAACGGTGAGAATTTCTTGACTTGATGTGTCTCACTCAATTTCTGCCCTTGTCGTCGGGAGTGTTTTGCTCTAAGGTCGTGTGCCATGGCGTTTCGCAATTTTAGTAGGCTTAGGCGTGCCCGAAATCCCGATTCAATGATCTACTGTTTTATTGTCAAGTGTAACTATCATTAGAAAAGAGTGTTAACTCTCTGTGCCTTAATAACAGAACCTAAAATAATATCTGTGGTTGAAATTTTGTTCTGACCCAAGTGCAATAACGATCTCGTATTTTACAATTTGTTGAGTGGTATTATTATTATTTAGTACTGGCCATCACATTTACTAAGTCGAAGATTTACGAAGGCCAGTGGGCGTCATTAACAGTTCCTACCTAGATAGGCGTTATATTATGAACCATGTGTTTCAATGTTTAGTAATTTTTATTTTATGTGTTACAGAGAGTTGCTGTTATGCCCTATGTGGACGATTCGCCATGTTGGTGAAGTTTCTAGTTGTTCTGCTGGTCTGTGCCATATTGCTGAAGCAGGCAGTCCTAGCACAGCTGATTGTAAATTTTTCCTAGCGGTGAGGAGCACGGGCTGGTTTTAAGTGGTAACTCACTAACTTCAACCATTCTCAAATATTTATTACTACCGATATTCAGGCCCTTCAGGCCGAGTGGCGACGTCACTACACCTTTTTGGCTATTAATTTTATCTTGTTAGCTTGTTTCATTAAAAAAAACCTGTGGTATATGAATTTGTCTTTTGGTCCTTACTGCTCCCTTGGACGAAGTACATTAGCTGTTGGTTTTGCAATCTTGTAGCAATATCAAAACAGCATTTGTGGTTATATTTGATTGGCCCTTCTGGCCGAATGATTAAAGTCATTCCTTTCAATAACTTATTGTATTGTTCAATAATTAATCAAAGGTGTTGTGTTCTTCAGACCGTGATTATCTCCTTATGTTGAATCTTAAGGTTGCCATTCTGACATTACAGTTGTGCATGTTCTGTTGAGTGGTACTTAAGTAAATAAATTAGTGAAATCAAAGTGAAGTAGAAACTAGAATATAAATGAAAAATTTAGTTTAGTTTAAAAGAATTACACACTAGCAAACAGCGGGCAGAACAGCAGAGCAGAAGAGACAATGACCATGAAGTCAGCAAGCTCCACATAAGCGGACGCTGTCGATTCAGCCGTCAGGGCATCGCCCGACCGGCTCACGTGTTTCTCAGTTGTCGCATGTGAGCAAAGGCCCTCGCCTACATTCCAAGAGCCAATGACCGACGTTAAGAAGATTCTTCGAGAAGCTTTTCAACGTGACAGAAGAGGCAATGACCGTGAAGTCGTTCACCTCCAGTAAACTGAAGTGAATAAATACGCGAGATGCAGTGGGCCCGACAGACAGAGGAGACAAAGGAAGAAGAGAAGAGTAGTAGTAGTTTTCAGTCAGTTTCGGTGCTGAAGACCGTCACACACAGACGCACCAAGTCCGCCGCTTTAATGGAATAGCAAGCAGCAGCCTCGCCGCCAGTAGACAGAAGTTAAAAGGTATTTGAAGTCAGATTTTTACGTACCCGGGTGACTCGTGAGGACGGGAGGGAGACGGCCTCACATCAGCAGTCACCTGTGCGCTGGGATGAAGATCTGACAGCCGAAGACTGGCAAGCGGGAGTCCGTTGTTCGAGTCCGGGACACTGGCCTTCCCCCGCCGCGCCGCGCCGCTCTACTGGCCGACGCACAACACACGCGGCCGCTTAGAGAAGAGAAACACTGGGACGCCACATCCAAGGTGTCACCATCCGATGCACGACTTCGCTCGCAATAATTAAACGGACCACCTCGCGCTGCGCGTCTCCAGTCAGCTGGGCGAGACGGCGAAACGAGATACACACTGCCACACGTAATCAGACGCCGCCGCTGCCACAGCAGAAGGCTTCGCAAACGACACAGCTGCCGCTCTCAGAGCCAGGACATCGAGTAAGGAAACAGTTGTACAAATCTTCAATAAAAGTTATCTTATGTAAAAATGCTGTTTCATTCTACCTCATACCCGAGCCAAGGAAGAACCCACCCTGCCCACATGTTGTTAAGAGAGAAAAATTAATTCATTTAGTATTTTCACCCTGACATAATGCTTTAGAATTAAATGTCCATTGCAGTAATGCTCATCCTGACAATTGACTAGCATCAAAAGAGAAAACCCAGTTACATTTAGTACAGAACTGTTACAGTTCAGCGGCCCTTCAGGCCTGGAGTTAAAAAAATTTTATTGTGTTTTGTGATAATGTTTTTTAATGTTTAACAAAATTAAATTGTGTTTGAAACTGGGTCTACGCTTTCACTCCCTGCAGCCTTTGCTTACCTTACGTTTTGGTTAAGTTTTCCCATACCACGACGTATCACATTGAATCTCCAATGGAAATTCACTGTTCAGCAATAATGGATTGGCTTTGTTAGCGAGAGCGACATTGATGTTCAGTGCACATCGGTTATTTATGAAATTATTTTACTAAACCAATTGGTTATAATTAAATTGCAGTTACTCGCGGAGATCCAGTGTGAGACATGCTAATGCGGTAACGTGGAACCGATTTACGTTGGACAACGTATTAGTTTCAGCTGTGGCCACCAGGTGGAAATGTGGCGCTGTAGATTGTTTGTATGACATCTACGCTGCCATTTGATAAGCAATAAAGTGAGTGATCAATACAGCTATTGAGAAGATAGAGCGAGCACTGTATGTGAATCTTCTTTATGATTACGGCAGCAATTACAGTGCTGCATCGATAGATTATCGCAGACTGAAACGTCCGAGGAGAGGCCCAATGTCATTGAATGTTTTAAAGATTATAATGTAATTCGAAAACGCGGGAGAGCTTGATGTGGCAGCTGGAGCATTAATGCGTCCTATCCTGGTGGAAGTTTCTGTAATTGACGATGCAGCACATTCCCCGGGTAGTGCTGTTTCACGAGCAGTGTCACTAGAATTGTCCATCCCAAGGCCAGCAGTACACGCTGTTTTACAGTCTATTTTAAGCTGGTACAAGATCTAGACGGTGAGCAACATAAAACTCATGATCCGCAGCAACGTTCTGAATTGGTTCTTCTATTCCTGGTACAGATCGAAGCTGATGAAATGTGACCAGGAGTAATGAAGTGTATTTTACACTACAGGTTGCAATCAAAACACAAAAATGGCTCTGAGCACAATCGGACTCAACTTCTGAGGTCATCAGTCCCCTAGAACTTAGAACCACTTAAACCTAACTAACCTAAGGACATCACACACTTCCATGCCCGAGGCAGGATTCGAACCTGCGACCGTAGCGGTCACGTGGTTCCAGACCGAAGCGCCTAGAACCGCACAGCCACACCGGCCGGCTACAACTGCAGAATTTGGGGCACTGTCAAACTGAGTATTGAGTACGGAGAACCATTGTACTCGGTCTCTGTGACTGTGTGGTATAGATTCACAGGCACCTTTATTCTCAGCCTGTCCTTCTTTGAAGTGAATACCCCCTGATGGCCTGTTAGGTGTACGGTAACGCCTGCACGTTATTTGGACCTATTCGTGTTTTCTGCTTTGGGAGACCCCAACTGTGTGGAAACCACTATTTTCATGCAAAATGGGACAAAACCTCATGCCGCTCGCCCAACGAAAGCTCTGCTTAATGGAGCCTTCCACGAGTGTGTCACGTACACAGGTTTTTCAGACGCGTGGCCTGAATCCATGTCACTTTTAGCTCTGAGGATATCTAAAAGAAAACGCGGTCACCAGGGACACGTTCCATCTCTACCTGATTCGAAGATCAGTATACTGGAACACGTTGTTCGGGTTCCAGCGGAACTGCTATGAGCAACTGTTGATCACGTCGTTTTATGAATGCAGTATCTTTTCGACATCCCCGCTGCTCAAACTGAACAATTTTTGTAGGCATTGGTTAATTTTAAAATCAACATTATGTCTTTCTCACTTATATTACCTTTTCTGCGAACGTTCCGCTCCTAATTACATACGGAAACATATATGTTTTTAAATTTTTAGACAACATAGTTGTGTGGAGATAACAGCGATAATTTACTTGTAACCAATTATTCAAAATGACAGTCACAATCGCATTATTTTTTTGTCGCCAACCGCTTTCAACCCGCGATGGGTTCATCTTCAGGGCAATTTACACGATTTGGTCGCTCACTGGAGTCGTCACTCTGTCTGTCTCCCGAGCACGGGGTCCCGGGTTCGATTCCCGGCGGGGTCAGGGATTTTCACCTGCCTCGAGATGACTGGGAGTTTGTGTTGTCCTCATCATTTCATCATCATCCAGGAAAGTGGCGAAATTGGACTGAGCAAAGATTGGGTAATTGTACGGGCGCTGATAACCACGCAGTTGAGCGCCCCACAAACCAAACTTCATCATCATCATCTCACTCTGTCTGTGCACGGCAGGGTGACGACTCCAGTGAGCGACCAAATCGTGTAAATTGCCCTGAAGATGACCCCATCGCGGGTTGAAACCGGTTGGCGGGAAAATAAATAACGCGATTGTGACTTTAGTATTGAATAAGTGATTTATATATGTCTTTCTTGCATTGACAGTGCCAGATATGCACCTGGTAGCCAAAATAGGAATTAATTTTTTTGAGCTTAAAACGGTTCCGTATTTACGTATTAGACCAGCTACCACGTTTCTCTGCCATACGATAACTGCAGCCCATACTAAATCTCTTTGAGTAGCTGCTCTTTAGTCATAACCGACAGGAATATCCATATTTGTCGCAGACGTCTTGTCGTGGTGGACAGCCGTCGACGGGGTGACTACCGAATCCGGCGACGTGGTAAGTCAGTGGCGCGCAACGAGTAGCCTCCGTGACGAACGTCAAACAGCAGAAAAAAACAAACACAACACATTGCACAATTTCTGTATTACTACAGCTGCCATGTGTCTCCTGCTTAGAAACGAAGCTTTTAGGTTCCAGAGACCTTTGCAAGTAAACGTATGCAGGCTGAAACGACGAATGAAAGTTTGTGCCTGCCTCTCCCGCTCACTAGCACTACGCCGCCGTGCCACAACGTCTTTGCATAACTGCCCACCTCGTGGGCTGAGGCGTGAATAGGAATTTTGATTGAGGAACGTGACGTGCTGGGGCAGTCAGCGCTGCTGTGCAAAGCCACTGTGCCAGGATGGCGTAATGGTTAGCGCACCTGCCTAGTGAGCTGAAGACCCGGCTTCAAATACCGGCCTTCGTACAAATTTTCATTTCTCGCTTCAGTCTGTAAAGCTTTTAGAAACTCGTTGAGAGGTGTGTCAAGAATGCGCGATCGCGCACAAATCGCCCATGTAAATTTTTCAAGACTACTCTGCTCAAAGAAGAAGTCCTACGCGTCATCATTGGGCCGTGCGCTGCTTGTCGTTTATTGTTTGTAATCTTCTCTTACGGTACTGCCGCCTCGTTTTCTTATTCCATTTACTGGCGTCACTAACATCCTGCCTTACCCGCCTGTGAGGGGCAGCAGCAGTGCTTATCGATAAGTGTACTCTCGTACCAGCTCTGGAGCAACCGATGGTATTTTCCGGGTCGTCGTGTGTCTGGAAGGGTGTGGGGACGCACCAGTGGGGCACGGAGCAGCAGTCGGGAACGGAGCAGCGGTCGGTGACGAAGGAGCGTCGTGCATGGACCGTCAGTGAGGTGCGGACAGCCAGTACTTGCTGACCGCTGGTGACACACATGTACTGTCCGACTGAAGGAGACTGGAGCGGGAACGACCGTTGGTTGGTCATTCGGTCGGTCGTCTCATCGGCTGACGTGTGTTTGATCTTTTGACCGTTTCTAGATGGGGCAGTTGGTCGGTTGCGGCGTGTAATGGTTCTTTATTTACGTGACCATTACTGCAATCCAACCCCAGTTCTCGATACCAGTAATACCGTACTACTTTTCTACGAAGTAACAGACACATTTTTGTGACAATATTCACATGTGGTTTTATTAATGTATAGGTTCTCCGATGTATCGATATATTACAGTGATATGGTTCTTGTCTGTATTCATTTCTGTGAGACTGTCATAATCTTTGACTTACTTGTAACCGTTTTGGCGCGAATGCGCACAGAGTAGTCTTTGTTTCACTTTGCAGAAGTTAATTTGTTATTTCGCTTTGTAAAAGAACAATCAAGTCTCGTGTTTGGTTAAAGTGGATATTAAATATACGAAGATTGATACAAAACTGTTTTCTTGATGATGTGACAATTAAGAAGAAGTATATGTGAATTTACAAGAAGTTTAATGAAAATGTGGATCGTGAACAACAAGCCAAAAATTATTTCTGGCATACCATTGATCTGATCTGGGATTGTTTGATCATTAATAATTTCCTGAAAAACGCATTTGTTAGGTCTTCAAATATTGCTAAAATACAATCTGGACCTTCTAGCAGTCAAAGTGGACTCACCCTAGAATCAACAAGATGAGCCATAACAACTTCGACGAAAACTATGTGGGAATCCATTCAAGATAAGTGGCAAAATTAATGACTTTTTTACAGTGACTTCATTATTCCATTCTGATGATACCATTCACAGTCAATAACTTTGTTGTTGCCCGATAAAGCGAACATATGCTGCGTGAGCAACATTATTAATCTGATTTCTAACCTACTTTGTAACTGGTGGTTTTGTTAGAGGCAGAGCAGCGGGGAAGTCTCTGCGTCGTGTGATCAGGCCGGGTCCGCTGGCGATTGGAGTTGTGTGGCTCTAGCTGCGAGAACTGCTAAGTTCGTCACCCACCGCCATACTGGAGTTGAGCAATCAGTGAACCTGTCATGAAGGCCCAACCATTGTGACGTCTCTTCGTTAACTGCTGGTTCTTGCATCCTCGGCTGTCCCCACAAGCAGGAACGTGATGGAGTGTTGGACTTGGCAAATTTTCCAGACGTCTCCTTTTTGGTGTTTAACCTTTGAAATGATTATAATTTATTAGTGAAGTGCACCAGCGGTATCTTCTGCCTTGTGGTCGTTAACGTTCCGGTTACCTGCCCTGGGCGTTAGGGTAGTTTTGCGGCAGCGTGTTTTCTTCGGGGTGTTGATGCTGTCTGGCGCGGCGTGCAGTTCGACAGCTTGATGTTCTTCTCTTTTTCTCTTTGAGTGTTTATTGTGCCTTGACTGTGTTTATACGCCAATTATTATTAAGACATAATCCTGCTGCGAACCTCGTCTTCGCTGATACCTTGGTTGTCGTGCTGTTGGTCGGGAGTAAGGGAATTGATTAGGCAGTTTGTTGGTTCGTCAGCCGTCCGTAGGTCGTATTGCAACCCGATTGTTTAGTGTTACGCGTGGCTGTCTGGATTACCTAAACTGTGGTTAGCGTTTCCTCCCCAGGCCGACCTTTGGAACACTTCTGAGCGCCACTGTTTCTTGTTTGTGATTGTCATTTTATTTTGTAGCAGGTACTGTGCCAGGTCTTCAGCCGTGTACTAATATTGTCTGTTTTATGTTTAGTATATGGCCTTCAGCCGAACTTCGTAACAACTTTAAGATTAGGCCTCCAGCCGTGTTTAATTGAAAATTCTTGTGCTCTGTATTTACGCCTTCAGCCGCGTTTGTTTCAGAATCTGTGGCTTTGATATGTAAATCCTTGTCTGTAAGGTTTCTCTTTAATTACCATGAATTCTTGAAACGGTCTTCATCGGTGTTCTGTAAATGAGTAATTGTTTGGGTCTTCAGCCGACAAGATACTTCAAGTTTTCTTAAGATGTTTTTTGTTGTACTGTGTAAAAGCTTATCTTTAATGTCTGTCATTTATTATGTAAAGAATTTTTTTTTTGAAATTGGGCCTTCAGCCGAATAATTAACTTGAATTTTCCTTAATATCGCATTTAGCGGGAATTTGTAAATACTTGGCTTTTAAAGAATTACCTCAGCTGATCTGAAATATTATTTCGGCCTTTAGCCGAGAAGATATTGTTATTTTACTTAAGTAAGGCCTTCAGCCTTTAAATCCGCGTGTTTTAAAAGCAATCATTTAAACTCATTCTGGAGAAGTTACTTGGGCCCTAAGCCGTGAATCCGTCTTTTTTGCTTTAAAGAGAAAACTGTGCATTGGTTTGAGGAATAAGGTTGTCTCTGTTCTTGTGTAACTAACAGTAACTGACCTTGGTCCCTTTCCACAACCTGATCCACTCTGTCCTGCAATAACCAAGTTTCAATCACGTTTTCGCGCCATGCTTACTAATTGGTCACATTTCCGGGGTGCAAAAATAGAAACTCCAGTTCATCTGCTGATATCTCGGCCGTATACTTCTTGGCCACCTTTAGAGAGAGCTAGCAAACTGAAGCTACAGCACTCGTTACCTTTATTTAAACGCTGCAGCTGCGTCGCTACACTTCACACCACAGAATGCATGAATACATACTGTTGTCCACGACAGAGAGCTTGTGTACGAACTATGTCTACTGTTAGACTCTCAATCAATCCTGGGACATCGATTCATCAACAAGAGTTATAATGTAGCTACGTCTTCCGATTTGTCACAGATGACCCCGTGCAGTGTCCCTTTTGCAATATTCACCCCTATCGAGGTGAAACATAAATAAAAATGACTGTATGTGGCTCAAAATGAGATGCAAACATCGATATATCTGCGAAAGGTAGTAACACTAACTGTAAAAATATACAATATAGATCGATAGATGCAGAAAAGACATTACTTTTATTGTATGAGATTATAATGTGTAAGCAATTAAAAGAAGTATTATTATCTTTGTAAGAGTATAAAACACAATGCAGTACTCATTCTTCTGTCTAGTCTGTTTTGTTCTGTTCGTTCTAGTGTTAGCTGGAATAAGGTACGCAAGCTATTGTGCTGCGCTAGCATTTGTTTCTGTCGTAACGTAATTGCAAATATTTAATGGTGTAAACTGAGTCCTAGTAACAATATATTAGTATAAAGTGATCTCCGTGTGATATTTCGAGAACCTACGCCACATTTATCTTATGAAAAGAATATTTAATGAAAATTATTTAGTATGTTTCCAGCTGCTGCGGAGCGAGTAACAGTGATATCTGACTGTTAACAATTAGCCGCCATTACGCGGTACATTTACAAATATTTTTCCACAGCACATTGTCTGATAGCCGAAGCGGAAGAAATTATGTAAAAATGTTCAGTGAGGTTAATTGAAGGAATCCAGTGAAATAATTTTATTAAAACTTCTATATTTTCTGTGATAGTAATATGGAGCTGAGTAATATTACGCTATTTCATTTACAGTAATTTATATAATACGTCATTGGCAACCTACGAAATTCATTATTTTGCTTATTATATCTCTTTTGTAATTTTTTTTTTGAAAGCTAAAAGTAAAAACTAACTCCACTAAAAATCAGTAACAAATCACGATAAATCAAAGGACAAACAAATTTACTAGGAGCGTGCTTCCTCTAAATAAATAGTTACATTATTTTTTTTAAAGAGATATAGTAAATAGCGCCCTGTTACGTGGGGCCCGAAGAGATAAAATATTTTTTTAGGGTTTGTATGTATGTAATTATTAACGTGTATTGTATGTATTCTAATGTCTATCAAATTCCATTTCATGTATAAACTTGAACGAGGAAAGCGGAGAAGAACTGTATACACCCTGAGAGGACGAGATAGCAAAAAGAAAATAAAATAAAAAAGAAATCAAGGTAAGGACCACTATGCATAAAAGCTTGCTACATAGGCCCGTATCATCAAAATATAGTATCATAGATGGTACATGGTGTACAATGGTGTAGATATTAATATTTTGTGATTTTGGAAACAATAAGCAGTTTGACTTGTGAACTTAGTCGGCATTTGTAGTTTGGAACAATTTTTGTAGTTAGCCCAGTGAAAGTTATTGTCAATATGGGAAAAGTTGGACGTGTGTTACACTTGCAACCAGATAATGTGTCCAATGTTACAAATAATATGCAATTATTGAGCGACATGGATAGTGACGTCTCTTACCGGATTAGAAAACTCAGTTACGACTGTACTGATATACCTTTGCGGACAAATGCTCGATCTAGAACTTTATGAACTTGGTTCACTACACGTCAATAGGGAGTGAACGTGCACCTTTAAGAAATAAACAATCCATATACCATTAACAAGTAGAAGGAACTAGTTAGGGAAACCAAATGAAAATAAGTGTAATTTTCTGTACAATCCAGCAAGAAAATAATGTTCACTACGGACGCAGGTTCGAATCCTGCATCGGGCATGGATGTGTGTGATGTCCTTAGTTTAGTTAGGTTTCAGTAGTTCTAAGTTCTAGGTGACTGATGACCTCAGATGTTAAGTCCCATAGTGCTCAGATCTATTTGAACCATTTAATATAATGTAGCATAAATCAATATTTTATTCACTTCCAAAAGTATTGATTCGACGAACATCCACTGTGGTGTCACCAACAGACACCACACTTGCTAGGTGGTAGCCTTCAAATCGGCCGCGGTCCGTTAGTATACGTCGGACCCGCGTGTCGCCACTATCAGTGATTGCAGACCGAGCGCCGCCACACAGCAGGTCCCGAGTGACTTCCTAGCACTCGCCCCAGTTGTACAACCGACTTTGCTAGCGATGGTTCACTGACAAAATACGCTTTCATTTGCCGAGACGACAGTTAGTATAGCCTTCAGCTACATCATTTGTTACGACGTAGCAAGGCGCCACTTTTTTTTTTTTTATCATCAGTCTACTGACTGGTTTAATGCGGCCCGCCACGAATACCTTTCCTGTGCTAACCTCTTCATCTCAGAGTAGCACTTGCAACCTACGTCCTCTATTATTTGCTTGACGTATTCCAATCTCTGTCTTCCTCTACAGTTTTTGCCCTCTACAGCTCCCTCTAGTTCCATGGAAGTCATTCCTTCATGTCTTAGCAGATGTCCTATCATCCTGTCCCTTCTCCTTATCAGTGTTTTCCACATATTCATTTGCTCTCCGATTCTGCGTAAAACCTCCTCATTCCTTACCTTATCAGTCCACCTAATTTTCAACATTCGTCAATAGCACCACATCTCAAATGCTTCGATCCTCTTCTGTTCCGGTTTTTCCACAGTCCATGTTTCACTACCATACAATGCTGTACTCCAGACGTACATCCTCAGAAATTTCTTCCTCAAATTATGGCCGGTATTTGATATTAGTAGACTTCTCTTGGCCAGAAATGCCTTTTTTGCCATAGCGGGTCTGCTTTTGATGTCCTCCTTGCTCCGTCCGTCATTGGTTATTTTACTGCCTAGTTAGCAGAATTCCTTAACTTCATTGACTTCGTGACCATCAATCCTGATGTTAAGTTTCTCGCTGTTCTCATTTCTACTACTTCTCATTACCTTCGTCTTTCTCCGATTTACTCTCAAACCATACTGTGTACTCATTAGACTGTTCATTCCGTTCAGCAGATCATTTAATTCTTCTTCACTTTCACTCAGGATAGCAATGTCATCGGCGAATCGTATCATTGATATCCTTTCACCTTGTATTTTAATTCCACTCCTGAACCTTTCTTTTATTTCCATCATTGCTTCCTCGATGTACAGATTGAAGAGTAGCGGCGAAAGGCTACAGCCTTGTCTTACACCCTTCTTAATACGAGCACTTCGTTCTTGATCGTCCACTCGTATTATTCCCTCTTGGTTGTTGTACATATTGTATATGACCCGTCTCTCCCTATAGCTTACCCGTACTTTTTTTCAGAATCTCGAACGGCTTGCACCATTTTATATTGTCGAACGCTTTTTCCAGGTCGACAAATCTTATGAAAGTGTCTTGATATTTCTTTAGCCTTGCTTCCATTATTAGCCGTAACGTCAGAATTGCCTCTCTCGTCCCTTTACTTTTCCTAAAGCCAAACCGATCGTCACCTAGCGCATTCTCAATTTTCTTTTCCATTCTTCTGTATATTATTCTTGTAAGCAGCTTCGATGCATGAGCAGTTAAGCTGATTGTGCGATAATTCTCGCTCTTGTCAGCTCTTGCCGTCTTCGGAATTGTGTGGATGATGCTTTTCCGAAAGTCAGATGGTATATCGCCAGACTCATATATTCTACACACCAACGTGAATAGTCGTTTTGTAGCCACATCCCCCAATGATTTTAGAAATTCTGATGGAATGTTATCTATCCCTTCTGCCTTATTTGACCGTAAGTCCTTCAAAGCTCTCTTAAATTCCGACTCTAATACTGGATCCCCTATCTCTTCTAAATCGAATCCTGTTTCTTCTTCTATCATATCAGACAAATCTTCACCCTCATAGAGGCTTTCAATGTATTCTTTCCACCTATCTGCTCTCTCCTCTGCATTTAACAGTGGAATTCCCGTTGCACTCTTAATGTTACCACCGTTGCTTTTAATGTCATCAAAGGTTGTTTTGACTTTCCTGTATGCAGAGTCTGTCCTTCCGACAATCATACTTTTTCGATGTCTTCACATTTTTTCAGCAGCCATTTCGTCTTAGCTTCCCTGCACTTCCTATTTCTTTCATTCCTCAGCGACTTGTATTTCTGTATTCCTGATTTTCCCGGAACATGTTTGTACTTCCTCCTTTCATCAATCAACTGAAGTATTTCTTCTGTTACCCATGGTTTCTTCGCAGCTACCTTCTTTGTACCTATGTTTTCGTTCCCAACTTCTGTGATGGCCTTTTTTAGAGATGTTCATTCCTCTTCAACTGTACTGCCTACTGCGCTATTCCTTATTGCTGTATCTATACCGTTAGAGAACATCAAACGTATCTCGTCATTCCTTAGTACTTCCGTATCCCACTTCTTTGTGTATTGATTCTTCCTGACTAATGTCTTGAACTTCAGCCTACTCTTCATCACTACTATATTGTGATCTGAGTCTATATCTGCTCCTGGGTACGCCTTACAATCCAGTATCTTATTTCGGAATCTCTGTCTGACCATGGTGTAATCTAATTGAAATCATCCCGTATCTCCCGGCCTTTTGCAAGTATACCTCCTCCTCTTGCGATTCTTGAACAGGGTATTCGCTATTACTAGCTGAAACTTGTTACAGAAATCAATTAGTCTTTCTCTTCTTTCATTCCTAGTCCCAAGCCCATATTCTCCTGTAACCTTTTCTTCTACTCCTTCCCCTACAACTGCATTCCAGTCGCCCATGACTATTAGATTTTCGTCCCCCTTTACATACTGCATTACCCTTTCAATATCCTCATACACTTTCTCTATCTGTTCATCTTCAGCTTGCGACATCGGCATGTATACCTGAACTATCGTTCAGGTATACCTGAACTATCGTTGTCGGTGTTGGTCTGCTGTCGATTCTGATTAGAACAACTCGGTCACTGAACTGTTCACAGTAACACACCCTCTGCCCTACCTTCCTATTCATAACGAATCCTACACCTGTTATACCATTTTCTGCTGCTGTTGATATTACCCGATACTCATATGACCAGAAATCCTTGTCTTCCTTCCACTTCACTTCACTGACCCCTACTGTATCTAGATTGAGCCTTTTCATTTCCTTTTTCAGATTTTCTAGTTTCCCTACCACGTTCAAGCTTCTGCCATTCCACGCCCCGATTCGTAGAACGTTATCCTTTCGTTGATTATTCAATCTTTTTCTCATGGCAACCTCCCCCTTGGCAGTCCCCTCCCGGAGATCCGAATGGGGGACTATTCCGGAATCTTTTGCCAATGGAGAGATCATCATGACACAGGCCACATGTCCTGTTACGTGTCTTTAATGCAGTGGTTTCCATTGCCTTCTGCATCCTCATGTCGTTGATCAATGCTGATTCTTCCACCTTTAGTGGCAATTTTCCACCCCTAGGACAAGAGAGTGCCCTGAACGTCTATCCGCTCCTCGGCCCTCTTTGGCAAGGCCGTTTGCAGAATGAGGCTGACTTCTTATGCCGGAAGTCTTCGGCCGCCAATGCTGATTATTTATCAAAATTTAGGCAGTGGCGGGGATCGAACCCGGGACCGAAGACGCTACCCCTAGACCAAGGCGCCATTACCAGTTACTATTGATACTGAATCACGTACCGTCAAGAGCGACTCTCATCATTACTGAATTAAAGTTAAGTATTCCACCAGCTACGTCCGTTTTTCTAAATTCTAATTTCCTTGTCCTGTTCCCGACCTACCGCCAGCCTGCGTGAGCTAAAATGCGTGCCTTTCGGCTTCCTCTAATAACACGGTGTTGGCTCTCCTGCCAACCACAACATCCACACATAATGTTAATTGTATCCTGACATGCATTTCCACATAGGTTGGTAAATTAATTGAACACTAATTGACGAAGCAGTGCAAAAAGTAATGACATAGTGCGAACGGAGCATTGGAAAACAGTGGCACGTGCGAATGAAGTTCAGACAGTAGCTCACTAGCTGTCGAAAATCGACAGCATTCTTAAAGTTCGACAGCGGGACAACCTCACTAACAGTCCCTACGAAAACTAAAGGTCATTAATCTCAATCACTGTCGTGATAAGACAATAAACAAGTTCGTTTGATTATTATAAATGGTAGATGCAATGAAATCTTATAATTCAGTAGCTGTCAATATTTCTGTCATCATTTGAAATCCAGAACTCTCTCCCACGAAATTAATCTCCAAGCAGTTACTACGTATTCTGTCGAAATATGCTGTCTTCCTTAAGCCACACTGCACTATGGCAGCACAATCCAAGCCACCAACCAACTGCTCTCAACGACTGCTGAAAAAAGACCTCAAGCGTGGCTCTGCTAACGCTTATAAGCATCTGTTTTCTTCATGGCTACTGGATTCATATTAAGCATTTACAAAAGACCACCATCCAGTTGCAAAAACAGTTACATATACACACCATATACTAGTAGATACAGAAAAATCTTCCACTGTTTGGGATGTCTCATTGAAGTATACAGGGTGGAGACCGGGCGAAATATTTCACGAAATAAGCATCAAACGAAAAAAACTACAAAGAATGAAACTCGTCTAGCTTGAAAGGGGAAACCAGATGGCGCTATGGTTGGTCCGCTAGATGGCGCTTCCATAGATCAAATGGATATTTACTGCGTTTTTCTAAATAGGAACCCCCATTTTTATTAGATATTCGCGTAGTACGTAAGGACATATCATTGTTTCAGATGGACCACTTTTTTCGCTTTGTGATTGAGGGCGCTGTAATAGTCACAAACTTATAAGTACGTGGTATCACGTAACATTCCGCCAGTGCGGACGGTATTTGCTCCGTGATATATTACCCGTGTTAAAATGGACCGTTTACCAATTACGGAAAAGGTCGATATCGTGTTGATGTATAGCTATTGTGATCAAAATGCCCAACGGGCGTGAGCTGCATATGCTGCTCGGCATCCTGAACGACATCATCCAAGTGACCGGACCGTTCGCCGGATAGTTACGTTATTTAAGAAAACAGGAAGTATTCAGCCACATGTGAAACGTCAACCACGACCTGCAACAAATGATGATGCACAAGTAGGTGTTTTAGCTGCTGTCGTGGCTAATCCGCACATCAGTAGCAGACAAATTGCGCGAGAATCCGGAATCTCAAAAACGTCGGTGTTGAGAATGTACATCAACATCGATAACACCAATACCATATTTCTATACACCAGGAATTGCATGGTGACGACTTTGAACATCGTGTGCAGTTCTGCCACTGGGCACAAGAGAAATTACAGGAGGATGAGAGAATTTGCACGCGTTGTATTTAGGAACGAAGCATCATTCACCAACAACGGTAGCGTAAACTGGCATAATATGCACTACTGGGCAACGGAAAATCCACGATGGTTGCGAGAAGTGGAATATCAGCGACCTTGGCAGGTTAATGTATGGTGCGGCATTATAGGAGGAAGGATAATTGGCCCCCATTTTATCGATGGCAGTCTAAATGGCTCAATGTATGCTGATTTCCTACGTAAAATTCTACCGATATTACTACAAGAGGTTTCACTGCATGAAAGAATGGCGATGTACTTCCAACATGATGGATGTCCGGCACATAGCTCGCGTGCGGTTGAAGCGCTATTGAACAGTATATTTCATGACAGGTGGATTGCTCGTCGCACGTTTACCGCACGTTCACCGGATCTGATGTCACCGCATTTCTTTCTGTGGGGAACGTTGAATGCTATTTGCTATCGTGACCCACCGACAACGCCTGACAACATGCGTCAGCGCGTTGTCAATGCATGTGCGAACATTACGGAAGACGAACTACTCGCTATTCAGAGGAATGTCGTTCACAGAAATTCAGTTCACAAAGGTACATGTATCACATTGGAACAACCGAAATATAATGTTCAAACGTACCTATGTTCTGTATTATAATTTAAAAAACCTACCTGTTACCAAGTGTTCGTCTAAAATTGTGAGTCATATGTTTGTGACTATTACAGCGCCATCTATCACAAAAGGGAAAATAGCGTTCCAACTAAAACATTCATATTTCTTTACGTACTACACGGATATGTAATAAAAATGGGGGTTCCTATTTTTAAAAAAATGCAGTTGATATCCGTTTGACCTAGGGCAGCGCCATTTAGCGGGCCAACCATAGCGCCATCTGGTTTCCCCCTTAAGGCTAGACAAGTTTCGTTCTTTGTAGTTTTTCGTTTGACGCTTGTTTCGTGAGATATTTGGCCCGGTCACGATCAGTGGACCACCCTGTATATACATTATTGGCAAAGATATGCATAAATTACACGAAGGCCAGTCCACAGCCGGCGCTGCAATGTGTTCAAACTGACTTTCAGATTACAAATTGTTCTTTAATCACAGGACAATGGACAATGGTTACTCTTATATTGGGAACGTTAGGTAATTTTCAGGGGACAATCATGCTGATATCATGTGAGGGTTGTGCGGAGGGGGATTCGTCCAGTTATAGATGCCGCGATTGTAGGCTCCTATGGTGGCTGGTACAACAGTGTAGTTGAGTTGGAGGTCACGATGCCGATAGTCCCCTTGCCTGGGTTGAGCAGCAGTGGAGCAACTCCTGCTTGCTTACAACTCTTCCACTGGACGTCGCATGAAAACAATTTGCACCAACAGACACGCGTCATGTCGTTAACAAGATTACCTCGAGCATCCCCCACGCTTCCCTGCGGTACCAGCCGGACCAACAGAGGCGCAAGCAACAATACAGATGACGCTGCCATCATGGCACTGTGTTGTCCCTGCAAGTCACGTGCCTCTACCGATATCCCTCTACAGGTTGACTTTTTATATTGCTGCCAATTCGCACTCCAGCGTATGTCGGCTGCTCTCATCAGTCGTAATTAGCACCGCCAGCAGATGGGGAGCATCTCGCTGCAGCGTCCACAGACAGGTCCACCTTCAAGCATCCTACACTCAATTTCGACCAAAGTGCTACGGACACCGTCCTTCCTTAAGCAACCTGCACTCACTGCTGAGCAAGGCTCCACGGACTTCAATCATTAATTCGCACTCTACACTCTCCGACAACCAAAGCTCATGCACCTGATTAGTAATAGAATATTCCAATACAGTCGCCAGTGACTGACTTTTCAACCTGAGCCGATCAGGGCGACTCACATCCCAAGAAACTGCGCTATTATATTCTGCTCATTAACTTAGTAAACATACAATTGTTCTCTGCTACCTTGGCACTTCAATTGCGGCGTCTTATTTACCATTACTCATAATCACTAACCAGTAAACACTAAAGTAGCGACAGTTCTTGTTGTATCAGCAAGTAACTCCCCGATGTAACAACATTTGCTCAGCTTTGGCCTGACCCGCAAATGCAGCCTCTAGCTTCAGCTGTGGCACTTGTCATAATTTTACTCAACTGCGCCCAATCCGTTATTTGTTGTCCGGCACAATGGCACAACTGCATATAAATTTAGTGAACTGTAATTGTGTATGCACATGCTTTATTATACAAGTAGCATGTTTTGGTGATTACTGATTGAGACCTGGTAGTCAAGAAAGGCAGGATTCGGTTGCAATTGTGGACGGGCCCGGAACCAGTTACTATTGGTTTGTTTTGCAATTTCAGACATTTAGTTTAGGACGATAATTTTCTGATTTAGCAATAAAAAAAATTATCACATGTTAATAATAGGGAAGAAAGAACTGTGTAATCAATAGTATCTTCAGTACCTCACAATTATCAAATGAGCATAGAATGCAGACACAGCAAATCATGTTTTAAAAACAATCCAGTGTGCTCGCAATTACAATTTTAAGACAAGTAACCACAGTCACGGCTGAAGGCCTTTAACGCCTAGAATGGAAATTATTAAAAGAAATTAACAACACATAGTCAAACAGCAAATGCAACAGCAAAAGTTAATTTCAAAGGCAGGCAACTGATCACCAAGCAGGTGAGACAAATGATGGTAACTTGGTAATACAGCAACAAAATAATAATACAGTAATAAAACACAAGGACCAGTCACAGACGGTGCTCCAGGACTCTACCTCTGAGTAGTCAAGTCAAAAACACTTTCGCGAGTGATGATAAAGGCAGCCAAGAGTTGCATTCACATCACAAGAGGGTAACTCATATTAGTGCCAGTCTAAGGAGTGACTAATGATAATCTTGGTGAGGCTACCTGACGTCCCATAAACCAAATACAAGATGTAAAAATACGCCAAAGTCGGAACCGGCGGTCTAGACTCCGCCCGCGCTTCCCAAGAAAGGATTCACTACCACCAAGGTAGAAGAGTCGCCAACCAACCTACAATCAAGAAAGCTGTCAAACTCACACGCCTCACCGGACAGCGGCGGCATGGTGAGGAAACGTACGCTGCCGTTACATACACTAACCCGCAGGTCAGGTAGCTGGGGTTTAGCTGCCACCAGGCAGGAAAATACCGCGGATTGAACTTCACAATTGTAACAAGCTGAAGGTAGTAAATTAGAAGCCTAGGGAAGCTATTCAGATCCGCCTTCCCCAAGCACTCCACTCGTTACTTTTCGCCTCTGCGACACTATGAGCAACAACATGAACCCAAGTCACTCGGGAATCGCGATTTCACAATGGTGGAGGTTTCTCTACTCGAATTGAAATGCACTCAACTTAAAACTTGAAGGATCAGGTTTCAACGAAGTCGTGCACTCTCGTGACCACAACCCTTCTATCCGGCAGCCCATGCGCACCGCCAGCGGTCCTGGAGTGTTCGCGCTCTGCGCGGATCTGGTTCTTCCTGCGTCTCCAACCGAACTGCACACCCACACGACCCGGATGAACAACGACAACATCCCAAAGATAGGGTCACAGATACTACATATCGATAGCGCCGCTGCTGCCACTAGCGGACAAGCGAAGCTTGCGAAACCAAGTGGCACCAGTCAACACAAGAAGAAGACAAACAACCGCAACCATGTCAACTAAGCGAAATAGGCTTGCCTCCAACAGAGTAAGGAAACCTACAGCAGCACGGCTCACTGATGTCGTCAGCTTTCATATGATACATTATATGTAAGCATTGCTTCATCAGATCATTTATTAAAAGCTTACAAATTATTATATTGAAATATTCATACCATGTAAAGGATATGGTTTAGATTCAAGGAGAAGGTTGAAATAAGTTCTTCTCATTACCGCAATTCCTCTGAAATTTGTCGTGGAACAGTACGTAATTTTCATATAAATATTGTTATTCATTCTCTTTTCAACCGGCCGGGTAGCTGCGCATCTTAAAGAGTCGCTTCTGGGAAGGGGAGGGCACTGTGCACGAACCCAGTACGCATTGATGATTAACAGTGAGGGCAAGTGGGCAAGCCAGCCTGTATGCGGTTTTCTGCTGGATTCCCACGTCCATACAGATAAGCAGTGGGCTGATACCCGAGCCCTGCAGCACACGATTCGGAAACACTTAGAAAACATTCTCTCACTTTCAAACGAAAAACACTGCTCGCAACAAATGAGGCACACGTGTTCCATCTGGAGGGGAAAAGTGCTAATGGGATCATGATAGAAATGGCATCCGGCTATCCCTTGAGTTAAGCATACCAAATCCGTTAATAACCATGCTGATGCGCAGGTACGATGCAAAGGAACAAGAAAATGAAAAAAAGGAAGATCCATTTCCTTTTCCAGCCACTTTGGACATCATTGCCGACTATGTCCGCCTCTCTCTCCCTGCATGGTGTCTCCCCATTAATCCACACTCATCAGCCTCGCCCTGTTTGCACCTGCCACCCAACTCTGCACTTCCTCAGCTGCCTTGGCTACAACTCAGCTGCCTGGGCCGACCAGCTGTCCGACTGGTCACACCGCTAAGTACTTGCCACCGCCACTTGACTTACGACCTATTCTCTAATAAAGTCACAGGCAGTGAGGGCAATGTGTACTTTCTGCGTCACATGCCTGTGTCATACAATGTACTCGTCGTCTGCATGATATACGAAAGGTCGCACTGTTGCGTTCTGACGAAACCTCTTTCGTCTGGGCATAACCTCGAGTTCTTTGATTTCTCTTGCAAAAGGCTCATCACACTAGAACACGTGAAATGTTAATTCAAATTATTACGTAATAAATGAAAGATTTTCTTAACGTTGACACATACCTTTGCCGCAGGAATGTTGCATTATTTACAACTGTCACTGACTAGCAGAGCATCACTTAATGCACTTACTGACAAATTGTTCTCTGGCAGTACAAAATGGAACATATACAAAAGTGCATTTAATCAGAAACTTTAACAACTGTCATTGACCTACATCATGATGTTGCCTGCTCAACTATATTGACGTCAGCGTGAGGACGCTGCTATGCTGAGAAGGAGGCGTGGTCTTGCGGACTGTAACGAACCCTCGCTCATATCTGTGGTTTCGATTCGCGTTGCCGACTTTGCAGCACCGTGATCCCTTGACGACACCACAAATGGTTCAAATGGATCTGACAACAATTGGACTTAACATCTCAGGTCATAAGTCCCCTAGAACTTAGAACTGCTTAAATGTAACTATCCTAAGAACATCACACACATCCATGCCCGAGGCAGGATTCGAACCTGCGACCGTAGCAGTCGCGCGGTAACGGACTGAAGCGCCTAGAACCGCTCGGCCACCACAGCCGCCGATGACACCACACACACTTCTTCAAATATAGGTCACATCCTCACTAAGCCGGCCGGAGTGGCCGAGCGGTTCTAGGCGCTTCAGTCTGGAACCGCGTGACCGCTACGGTCGCAGGTTCGAATCCTGCCTCGGGCATGGATGTGTGTAGTGTCCTTAGGTTAGTTAGGTTTAATTAGTTCTAAGTTCTAGGGGACTTATGACCTCAGCTGTTAAGTCCCATAGTGCTCAGAGCCAAAAACATCCTCACTAAGTAGCGGAATTAAAGTAATCTTTCACTCTCCGCCAAAGACGGCAACACTTTAGAGCTTCAGCAAGGGAATTTGATGCATCACGAGGCTTTACAAGATCAGCTGTGAGTGTGGCCTTTCGTACATAGAGCAGATGAGCCGTACATTCCAAGAGACCGGACATACAGTATAACCTGCCAAAAAAAACTCAATAAATCAACTGTGCTAGAGCACTACATCGACAACGGTCATTCTGTGTTGCGTGACATGTTGAGATTCTAGAGTCAACATCATTATTCTAGGATGTGGTGTTGAAGGAAACCACGGAAATTCGTTCAGCGAAAGAGTTAATTAACGGAGGTTTCGGTCAAGACAAAGCATGCAATTTGGCGCTTTCTTTGATCAGCTAGCAAAGACGTTGGGAAAGTACAACTCCTAATAACGCATCGATATCCCATCATGGATTGAGCGTCTAACCACAGAATCTGTACTTACAAAGCTCTTTTCGTCGAACAAAATTGTGGCCCTAGTTTATATTAACGGAAGCAGTGCTGCCAGCTCATTCGAAAGATGGCCGAAAGCTATACGGTCTATATATCAGTTGAAGGAAGAGATTTTCTTAGATCGCACGCCTGAAATCTAATGGTTCAACCAACATGCCTGGAACATATAAAGATGCGCACGTTCCGCACTATCTTCAGGTGTCAGGGTTCTTGTGTATCGATGAGGTACGGCAAGAAGTCTACTCCCGTCGCCCCTAAGACACATTCGAAGGGTTAATCAGTATGCCATGTTCTTACAGTCTACTAAACAGCTCCTGTAGGTGGGGTAAGTGCTCTGACTCATTGGATGACATTACAAGCAAGTCACCAGTATAGACGTGACAGGATTCTTTCCCGGGTTCGATTCCCGGCGGGGTCAGGGATTTTCTCTGCATCGTGACGACTGGGTGTTGTGTGATGTCCTTAGGTTAGTTAGGTTTAAGTAGTTCTAAGTTCTAGGGGACTGATGACCATAGGTGTTAAGTCCCATAGTGCTCAGAGCCATTTGAACCATTTTGAACAGGACTCTTAAGTGTATGGTTACCTCATCCATGAAGCAACACTGCACATAGATGTCGTTCACCATCCACGTTCGGAGAGCAGCAAGCTCCGCTCGGGTGTTTTAGAACAACATTTTATACCGCAACCATTCGTTTTCTGCGACTTCCCGTTAACCGGTGTTTTTCATTCAACATGTCTCCATTGCAAAGCCTGTCCAGTCACCACGCGATGCTCCGTACATAGTATTGGCACACAACGCCAGAGCATTCAGTGGCTCTTCTGTCACGACATCCACCGACAGCCGGGCCTCACATCTCTTAGGAGACAGCAGCCGTCATCGAGATGCGACCTACCTGTGGTGCCACGAGGACACTGGACGCCCCTCGTCTTCCACTGCCACAGCTGGACACTCCCCGTAAAGATTCAGTCACCACTTCTTCTGGCGTCATGTGTGTTTCAGCCACAGATATCTTTGGCGCTTCGAGAAGAGGTGTGTGATGAGTACACCGTCCGTCCAAAAAGTTGCGAGGCCGACTTTACTCCTGGTTTGTAAGTTACGTCAGTGCCGCAGCTACAGTGGCACCTTGGCACCTTGAACCAACAGCTGTCAACAACAAATCAAATCTGCATCCAGGCAGTCCGTTGTGAGAAGAGGACGTGCGGCCACAGTGTGTTAACATCGTTGTGCCATAAATTGCAGAGGGGCAACGTCTTTAGACTAACCATGAAAGATGTTCTCCAGAATGTCTGAGGAAGAGAAAAGTCTGTGCAAAACTTGTGCCACACACCTTGACCTTCAAAAAAAACCAAATACGTGTGGATGCGTGACTTGACTGAAAAAACGACTGAAATGTACCTGTTGTTTCTCAGTTGACAGTTAAAACATATAAATTATTATACACTCAGAAAAATATTTTTTTGTCCGACAGTTGTATCAACACTAAAGCCGCTTTCGTAACCTTCCTTACATGGTACATACATGAGATACAGGGTATATCTAATATTTGCAGTGATACATCGTTGTCGTTTGTTGACGTTCATGAGTTGCAACACTGGAACAGAAGTCTTTACCTCTACTGAAATCAGAAAAGCAAATCTATTATTCAAGTGGACGTGAGTTATTGAGCTACATCAGTAAATACTCTCGGTGTTGCAAAAAGGATAAAAATGAAAAAAAGTTGTAGAAAAGGGATTTCAATTATAAGCCACCAGGCAATACCAAAGAATAAGATGGACCGGGTACTGCAACTGTTTGGTAGGAGTTTTCACAGATTTAATGCTCGGACATTCCATACGGAGCCCTGTTAATTATACAGTGATTGACAGTTACTAACGAACAATTGTCACTTGCTAAGGAACAATTGTCATTTGCTACGGAACAACCGACGTTTGCTACGAAACACATCGTGAAAGGAAATGGAGAGGGCGGGGCGAGTAAAGCGTGTGAACGAACGCTCTGTACTCGTACGCATTCGACAATTCAAGCAGTAGGGTGTTTCACGAATGTTGTTGTGGAACCGCTCAGTGAGACAGTCCGTGTGATATGGCAACGTGTCTGAAAGACACCATTTGAATCCTTACGATCGTGGACGGGTAGTTGGACGGGTAGAGGCCGTCGTAGTGTTACCACTGTGACCACAGGAACGGGTGTGTCCGAACGTGTCAGCTCGCGATTAAAATAGGCAGCTGAAGGTGGAAATACTACGCGAAAGCATTCCTATTGTCGCAGAAGGACCACCACACTGCGAGAGCATATATACGTAGCCTTAGTGGCGAAAAGGAACAGACGTCTCACTCCTAGGCAGTTCGCTGCAGACTTTGCAACCACTACCAGTACATGTGTCCCTGCCAGAGCCATTTCGCAGCTGGTTGGTATGCATGGGAACCTACGAAATACATCCCACTTCAACCATGCCATAGTAGAGAAAAAGTTCGTTAGTGCAGGAAGCATGGTGATTGGCGTCAGCAGCTGTGGTCCAAAGTGATGTTCTGCGCCGAATCTCACCAGTTAGTGTGGATAGCGAGAGAGAGAGAGAGAGGAGAGGAAGAGAGAGAGAGAGACACGCTATGCATCACAGGTCATGAACGTCATCGGTAGGGCCTAGCACAACGGTTTGCACGGAGATTATTCTGTATCACGTCCGTCTGTTTATGGGTGCGCCAGGTCCCCACTTCCCGTTTACAGCCGCCAGTGCCCGCCCGCCTAGGATTGGGAAAGTGAAGATATTGAACGTATGGAATGGCCTGCGTTCTCCTCAGACCTAAAATATATAGAGCATGCCTGGGATCTATCTACATCTGCATCTACATCTATATATATACTCAACAAATCACACTTAATTGCCTGGCAAAGGGTTCGTCGAACTACCTTCACAACAATTCTCTATTATTCCAATCTCGAATAGCGCTCGCAAGAAACGAACATCTATATCTTTCTGTGCGAACTCAGATTTCCCTTATTTCATTATGATGATCGTTTCTCCCTGTATAGGTGGGCGCCACAAAGTATTTTCACATTCGGAGGAGAGAAATGGTGATCGAAATTTCGTGAGAAGGTTCTGCCGCAACGAAAATGCCTTTTTCTTAATGATGTCCAGCCCAAATCCTGCATCATGTCAGTGACAGACTCTCCCCTGTTTCGGGTAACACAAAACGTGCTGCTCTTCCTTGAGATTTCTCGATGTATTCAGTTAATCCTGTCTGATAAGGATCCCAGACCGCGCAACAGCAGTCCAAAAGAGGGCGGACTTTTTTTTATTTATTTAAACACTACAGAGTAGCCCACCACCTGGGTTACTAAGGTGGGCCGTGTGCTACTTAAGACAAGTGACGAGCCAGGCAGCGCTAGGTCTCTTAGCCGTAATGGCTGCTTGCAAGTTAGGTTAGTTCGACAAGCCCCCCATTCCGTTGCCGTCCGTGCCAAGTGGAGGTGGACCTTTTTCTAGTATTTCTGCCCTGGCTGTTGCTCTGTGTGTTGGTACACTCTTTGATACAGTGAGTGATTTTTTAATGCAAAATAATGAATAAAACTAATGTAATTAATTAAGTGTAAAGTAAGGCTGGGAGTAGTGGCGTACTCCTGTAATCCAAGCTTCCGGGAGGCCGTTGTGTGGGAGAAATCTGGAAACAACTACAGATTCTCATTGAAGTGCGCGCAAAATTTCGAGTGTCTGTAAAAGATCGCCAATGTTGGAGATTTTGCGTTCGTTTAAATATGGCATGCTCTTTTCGTTGTTTGTGCAAGAGTGTTGTGACCTATTTTGCGTACCATGGGGGATTCACTCCGTCGTTTGTTAATTTATTTGGTATAAATCTCTCAATCGCTGTCGATACTATTTCTCTGAATTCAAGCTACACTCGGTCTACACTTACACTGTTAATATGGGAGGAGTGGAGATTTTCTCTCAGGAAGGTGTCCGATGAATTTTTATCTGATTTTTTGAATAGGTATATTGTTCGTTTATTTTTGGAGGATTTGGGGGTTACAGTACTGTCTCGCTATGACAACCCTGTGCTCACTGATCCCTGTATACGTTTCGATGCTCGATATTAGCTCAGGATTATATGTTGCGAAGAGGTCAAGTGTGTTTTCACAACCGTTTACTATTCGCAGGGGTTCATGAACTAACTGCTTGAAATAATTTTCAGAGAATGCGTTTAGGACAATTTCGGATGCTCTTGGCAGACGTATTTCTCAATGTACAACCACATCCAGAGAAAAGTTCATTATTGCTCAAGGAGAGAATATTCCCTATTGAGAGTCCGATATCGACCTTTCTCTTGGGAGTCTGACCTGTGTCACAGAGTAACGTTATTTATGTATGTTACCCTGTTTTCCCATGTGGTGAAAGCTGTAAACTTTTTCGTTGGAGGCCGTTGTGGCTGGTTCTAGGCACTTCAGTCCGGAACCGCGCTGCTGCTACGGCCGCAGTTTCGAATCCTGCCTCGGGCATGGATGTGTGTGATGCCCTTAGGTTAGTTAGGTTTAAGTAGTTCTAAGTTTAGGGGACTGCTGACCTCAGATGTTAAGTCCCATAGTGCTTAGAGCCGTTTTTTTCGTTGTGCATACACCGCTCTACCTGTTTTATATACAACTATGAGCCAAAACATTATGGCTAGCTGTTTAATGGCGTGTAGTTCCACTTTTCAAACACAGTACAGCAGAGAATCTGCTTATCATGGATTCTACTAGTCCTTGACATGATTCCAGAAGTATGTGGCACCAGGTGCCTACGCACGGATCAAGCAATTCCCACAAGTTACGGGATGGTGGTTTAGAGGCACGCCCAATATGTGTTCCACTGAGTAGA
Organism: Schistocerca cancellata; assembly: GCF_023864275.1. Taxonomy (NCBI): domain Eukaryota; kingdom Metazoa; phylum Arthropoda; class Insecta; order Orthoptera; family Acrididae; genus Schistocerca; species Schistocerca cancellata. The sequence continues at coordinate 807,000,830 of NC_064630.1, forward strand.
TGTCAGACACATTTGCTGGCTGAGACGTCCATGTGAGTTCACTATAATGCACCGCAAACCACTGTAGCACGACTCTGACCTTGCAAAACGTATAGTTATCCCGCTGTAAGTTGTCATCGCTGTAGGGGGAGACTTCAATCATGAAGCGATGCAGCTGTTCCGCAGTAACGTTTACGTAGTTCACTTGTGACACGACAGCTTCAGTTACCGCCGCAGATCCCAGGGAAGCCCAACTCAGTGTACACCATAGCATAATTCTGTCCTCACCGGACTCCATATGTGTCGCGATGCATGTTTCGTGCAGCCATTCGCCCGGATGACGGCCTGTAAGGACCCAACCATCGACACGGTGTTACAAGAAATGCGAGTCGTTTGACAGGCGACACGTTTCTATTGATCCGCGATGCTGTATCCACAGCATTAACACTTTCGCTGCGGCCTACGCTTATAAGCGTCACAACAAACCACGAGCCAGTGCGGTTGACACTTATGAGCGTCCGCGCTCACTGTCGGATTACTCAGTCTAGTTGCAGCGTATAAGCCGGCTTCAAAGCGTGTAAACTTTTGTTTTGTGTGGTCAGTTATCTAACGTATATTGTTCGTAATGCCGGCTCATGTTTCGACACCTGAACCTTCCAACGTGAAAAGCAGCAGGAAAAGTGTTCAAAAAACATGTGTCTGAAATCTTATGGGACTTAACTGCTGAGATCATCAGTCCCTAAGCTTACACACTACTTAACCTAAATTATCCTAATGACAAACACACACCCATGCCCGAGGGAGTGTAACCTCCCCCTCACTTATCGACCTTAATGACAGCGAAAAATTAAACCGCGTGTACCTAATGGAAATTTGGGAAAAGCAATCGTCACCGAAGGCTAATCTGTCAGTAAAGAGGGAGGAAAGGGTTACATCTAAATGAAAGGAAAAATGCAAATGAAATTGGTGAAATTAATTTTGAAACGGGGTAAAGTTAATAAAGAAAGTAAACGTGCGGCCGTTACATTAACAATTAACTAGCGGTAATTAGATATTTGAGATTTGGGGGAAATTATGGTCGCCAGTCCTATGGACAATTACTATAGTAACTCAAAAGGAAAGGTTATTACACATGTAATTAGTACTAGAAGCGTGGCAACTGAAGGATGACACGTGTAGTGTGAAAACTGAAAGTTTGTCAGAAGTAATAAATTTCGCTACACTCTGACTTAATTTAGCAAAAGAATTAATAAAACCAGAAAATTGAAAGTTAATTTAGTGACTGAAGTTAATAGTGAGCTTTCTTTCTGAAGCACATCGAATCTCAGTAAAATACGGTTAGTCTTGGACTACGTCAACAAGCATTTCAAAAGCTACTTGAATACTACGCAATTTAGAAATAAGAGATATAACTTTGATCTTGAATTAAATGATTCTAAACAATTAACAATGGTAAAATTTAGTATGTACCAAACTGAGCTGCAGTCACAGGTAAGCTAAAATACGGTAACAAAACTCGCACTCTTAATTTGTGCTTGTGTAATCTGAATATTGTAGCCAGCTATGAATACTTTAACTGAACTTTGAAATTAAAGCAGTGAAATCGAATGATGCTGGCGTTTGAATTTCAACGACACTCGGGTTCATTCCGGAAAAGGAAGGGACCCTGCTTGGTAATGCAATTGGGACAATGAGCAATAAATGTTCATGCTACGATGCTGTTGGTTTAGTTACGAAAATGGATCAGTTTGAAAAGCTGAGGTCTGCCATACAGTTCTAAAACCTTACGTGCTTCCAGTCTTCCTTGTTGGTTGATTGAAGGTTTGAAGCCGTCGATCGAGGAGGTGGCGACAGTCACTCACTGTCGGCCGTCGTTGTTGCAGAAGCTGGATGTTGGCGCGCCTTCTTCTCGACACGGTCACCAGTCCAAACTGGCTCTTGATGTGCGCCAGCTAATGCTTCCCGTCCACGACACCGTGTCAGAAACTATCATAGCAAGTCGAGCGCAATTACATGCTGCCCAACCCCGGAAGCGCGGCAACTCGCGGGAGCGTCACACAACACACCTCCTCCACTCGCTACTCCAGGCAGACTCCCTCTGCTCTGCCCGCGCTCCACGCGGCAGAGTTAACACTACCAAAGATCCTAAACACTTTGGTTCTCCACACGACCTATCGATGTATTCGTTCGATAGCATAGTTTTCCCTAGGCAAGACCCAGCGTAAAAAATACAAATAATATTTACAGAACAACCAATTATACATCGACATAAATGCATAAATGTATGTATACAAATAGTAAAACAATTACAATATATAAAGACACAGAAATGTGATATCTTGAGGTAACAAAACAAGGACAAAATTTATAGTACAATAGATGGAAATAGGAGGATATGCATTTTCGGCGTTACAGGAGGACTCGAACCTCCGCCGAGACCAGCCGCACAGTCCATAATTGCAGCGCCCAGACCACTCGGCTAATCCCGCGCGGCAGGAAAAGTGTCAAATTGACAGAGAAACAGTTACTTAGTGTACTAGACGACACTGACTTTCTATGTAGTGAGGACGAGGCATACCACGGAGACTGTCATTTAGAGGCTGCAGAAGAATTGCAGAGTGATGATAGCGTGGAACCACAGCTTTCGAATCTGTTTCGTGGCAGTTCCGAATGTGACGATACGGATTACGACGATTGTGTGGAAATCGACGACGAAAGAGAGCCCGACCTGTCACACGGAGATAATCCAGGTGAGTCCTGGCATAAAGAACCAAATAATATGCAGTATTACCCATTTATGAAGGAAGAAGTTTTGTAAATTCATCCTGCTGGCAATTCTCCTATGGATTTCTTCATATTATTGGTAACAGACGAATAGTTGCACCTTGTAATTGTCGAAACGAACGATAACGCAGTCAACATATTGCTGTGCGAAAATAAAAGGGATCTAGGATCTGTAAATGGAAACCTCTAAGTATAGGTGGACTACTAGTTTTCCTGGATGTTTCGTTACATATGGGTAACGTTAAATATCAGCGGTTACAAGACTACTGGAAGAAAAAACCGCTGTTTGAGAATAGAGGAATAGCGATGAGTATAAGCAGAGACTGGTATTTGATCATACTAGGCGCTCTGCATTTTGGAAAAAATCCAGTTCCAGGAAACCCGAAAATAGCGTTTCCTTTTTCCTCTTCTTCCTTCTTAAGAATTTGCATTTTGGAATCCAAATTTTTCGTGAATGCATTGGATTTGTTGCTTGTTTGACTTGTATTTTTTGTTACATTATCAACAAATCACGAACATTTTAATGACGCATGTGATCCCTACAGGTGTCAGACAGCAAACAGACTTTAAAACATGACCACAATACAGTCGAAGCTTATTTGAAGTAATGCATCTAAGGTGTCACCATTAAGTCAGTACTGAAAATGATTCTACGGGTCTTACAAAGTCTTGACGTCAGCCTGTAGCTGAGGTGTGCTTAGGAGCGTCGGCTCCGAGCGGTACCTGCCGTTTAAGAGTGTTACCGGTCAGCACTCGAGCGTTACCGGCCCACACTCGCAAGTTGCCAGGCCGCACTGGAGAGTTGCGCGCCTGCACCGATGCCGCAGCGAAAGTGTTAATAACTGACGATATCGCTGGGAGAATATAGGAATACGTAGCGTTCGTGTGATGTGGAGCTCCATGCTCAACAGCGGAACACCTGTGCCTGCGCCAGCATTGCTCTCTATCGTCAGACCCGCTACGGATCGCTCTCTACCCTGGATTACACAGTGGAGGGCTTTCGATCTCTATGTGTTGTGATGAGACGTGGTCGTCCAACACCACACGGCCTACTCGTTGCTTAACGCTCCTTCAACCTCTTCCATAGGGGTTCACGACAGTGGTAAGCTAATAGGCGACCAGCTTTGCCTTTTCAGAGATTCTCGTTTCCATGTGCTCTTTGTGTAGACAGCTTCTATCACCGGATCTTCGCATTTGTGGCCCGTATCTCCCCTATCACTGCCCATTCGCTTCTCCTCCGCTTACACTCTCTCCTTACTGCGTTACATGCCTCAAACATCACCAGAAGGCTTCAACATCGCAGTGAGCAGTGGTCATAATGTTTTGGCTCATCAGAGTATGTACTGCCTTTCATCATTGTGACTATTTGAAAATTTGTGGTAAGTTCTATGGGACCAAACTGCTGAGGTCATCGGTCCCTAGGCTTACACACTACTTACACTAAGGACAACACACACAGCCATGCTCAAGGGAGGACTCGCACCTCCGACGGGGAGAGCCGCGCGAACCGGGGCAAGGCGCCCTTAGACCACACGGCTACCCCGCGCGGCTCTCTTTTATTATTACTGTCCATCAATATCTCTGTTTCTCAGTAAATGCTAACCAGTGTAGTTGTAGCAATTAAACATTTCTGGAGACAGTGAGAGACAGTATCATTATTTACTACGAGGGCGAGTCACATGATAACCTTTAATTTGTAATAACAAATAAAATTTCTCGCCGTTATCATGTAAGTTGGTAAGCGTGTTACAAGCAGCGTGGAGAATGGCCTGTAGGTGGCAGCATAGTGCAGATGCACACATGTTGTTGTTGTTGTTGTGATCTTCAGTCCTGAGACTGGTTTGATGCAGCTCTCCATGCTACTCTCTCCTGTGCAAGCTTCTTCATCTCCCAGTACCTACTACAACCTACATCCTACTGAATCTGCTTAGTGTATTCATCTCTTGGTCTCCCTCTACGATTTTTACCCTCCATGCTGCCCTCCAATACTAAATTGGTGATCCCTTGATGCCTCAGGACATGTCCTACCAACCGATCCCTTCTTCTCGTCAAGTTGTGCCACAAACTTCTCTTCTCCCCAATCCTATTCAATACTTCCTCATTAGTTATGTGATCTACCCATCTTATCTTCATGCCCGCATCTCGTGGTCGTGCGGTAGCGTTCTCGCTTCCCACGCCCGGGTTCCCGGGTTCGATTCCCGGCGGGGTCAGGGATTTTCTCTGCCTCGTGATGGCTGGGTGTTGTGTGCTGTCCTTAGGTTAGTTAGGTTTGAGTAGTTCTAAGTTCTAGGGGACTAATGACCACAGCAGTTGAGTCCCATAGTGCTCTGAGCCATTTTGAGCCATCTAATCTTCAGCATTCTTCTGTAGCACCACATTTCGAAAGCCTCTATTCTCTTCTTGTTCAAACTATTTATCGTCCATCTTTGACTTCCATACATGGCTATACTCCATACGAATACTTTCAGATACGACTTCCTGGCACTTAAATCTATACTCGATGTTAACAAATTTCTCTTCTTCAGAAACGCTTTCCTTGCCATTGCCAGTCTACATTTTATATCCTCTCTACTTCGACCATCATGAGTTATTTTGCTTCTCAAATAGCTGAACTCCTTTACTACTTTAAGTGTTTCATTTCCTAATCTAATTCCCTCAGTATCACTCGACTTAATTCGACTACATTCCATTATCGTCGTTTTGCTTTTGTTGATCTTCACCTTATATCCTCCTATCAAGACACTGCCCATTCCGTTCAACTGCACTTCCAAGTCCATTGCTGTCTCTGACAGAATTACGATGTCATCGGCGAACCTGAAAGTTTTTATTTCTTCTCCATGGATTTTAATACCTACTCCGAATTTTTCTTTTGTTTCCTTCACTGCTTGCACAATATACAGATTGAATAACATCGGGAAGAGACTACAACCCTGTCTCACTCCCTTCTCAACCACTGCTTCCCTTTCATGTCCCTCGACTCTTATAATTGCCATTTGGTTTCTGTACAAATTGTAAATAGCCTTTTGCTCCCTGTATTTTACCCCTGCCACCTTCAGAATTTGAAAGAGAGTATTCCAGTCAACGTTGTCAAAAGCTTTCTCTAAGTCTACAAATGCAAGAAACCTAGGTTTGCCTTTCCTTAATCTATTTTCTAAGATAAGTCGTAGGGTCAATATTGCCTCACATGTTCCAACATTTCTACGGAATCCAAACTGATCTTCCCCGAGGTCGGCTACTACTAGTTTTCCCATTCGTCTGTAAAGAATTCGCGTTGGTATTTTGCAGCCGTGACTTATTAAACTGATAGTTCCGTAATTTTCACATCTGTCAACACCTGCTTTCTTTGGGATTGGAAGAATTATATTCTTCTTGAAGTCTGACGGTATTTCGCCTGTTTCATACATCTTGCTCACCAGATGGTAGAGTGTTGTCAGGACTGGCTCTCCCAAGGCCGTCAGTAGTTCCAATGTAATGTTGTCTACTCCGGGGGCCTTGTTTCGATTCAGGTCTTTCAGTGCTCTGTCAAACTCTTCACGTAGTATCGTATCTCCCATTTCATCTTCATCTATTCCATTTCCATAATATTGTCCTCAAGTACATCGCCCTTGTGTAGACCTTCTATGTACTCCTTCCACCTTTCTGCTTTCCCTTCTTTGCATAGAACTGGGATTCCATCGGAGCTCTTGATGTTCATACAAGTGGTTCTCTTATCTCCAAAGGTCTCTTTAATTTTCCTGTAGGCTGCATCTATCTTAGCCCTAATGAGATAAGCCTCTACATACTTACATTTGTCTTCTAGCCATCCCTGCTTAGCCATTTTGCACTTCCTGTCGATCTCATTTTTGAGACGTTTGTATTCCTTTTTGCCTGCTTCATTTACTGCATTTTTATATTTTCTACTTTCATTAATCAAATTCAATTTTTCTTCCGTTACCCAAGGATTTCTACTAGCCCTCGCCATTTTACCTACTTGATCCTCTGCTGCCTTCACTACTTCATCCCTCAAAGCTACCCATTCTTCTTCTACTCTATTTCTTTCCCCCATTCCTGTCAATTGCTTCCTTATGCTCTCCTCGAAATCCTGTACAACCTGTGGTTCTTTTAGTTTATCCAGGTCCCATCTCCTTAAATTCCCACCTTTTTGCAGTTTCTTCAGTTTTAATCTACAGGTCATAACTGATAGATTGTCGTCAGAGTCCACATCTGCCCCTGGAAATATCTTACAATTTAAAACGTGGTTCCTAAATCTCTGTCTTACCATTGTATAATCTATCTGAAACCTGTCAGTATCTCCAGGCTTCTTCCATGTATACAGCCTTCTTTCATGATTCTTGAACCAAGTGTTAGCTATGATTAAGTTGTGCACTGAGCAAAATTCTACCAGGCGGCTTCCTCTTTCATTTCTTAGCCCCAGTCCATATTCACCTACTACGTTTCCTTCTCTCCCTTTTCCTACTACCGAATTCCAGTCACCCATGACTATTAAACTTTCGTCACCCTTCACTATCTGAATAATTTCTTTTATTTCATCATACATTTCTTCAATTTCTTCGTCATCTGCAGAGCTAGTTGGCATATAAACTTGTACTACTGTAGTAGGTGTGGGCTTCGTATCTATCTTGGCCACAATAATGCGTTCACTATGCTGTTTGTAGTAGGTTACCCGCAAGCACACATACCATCGCAATATCAGTATAAAGATGGCCGCCCCACTTGTGACTAGCACCAGAGAAGAACAGCGCTATGTTATTCGGTTTTTGCGTAGTGAAGGTCTCAAACCTATCGAATTTCGTCAACGAATGAAGGTTCATTACAGTGATGCATGTTTGTCACAACAGCAAGTCTACGAGTGGAGTAGGATGTTGGGAAATGGTATGACTTCAGTGGAAGATGCTCCTCGTCCAGGTCACGCACAACGAGTTGTGACTCCACAGAAAGTTGCAGCACTTGAAGCCATAGTGAAGGAAAATCGCAGAGTGACACTGATGACATTGCAGCATGTTTACAGATTAGTCATGGGTCAGCACATCACATTGTGCATGATGTGCTCCAGTTTCACAAAGTGTCTGCAAAATGGGAGCCATGGCAGGTGACTCCTGAAATGAGAGAACGACGTGTTGATGTTTGTGAAGAACTCCTTCGGCGCTTTGAACGAGAAGGTGATGGCTTCCTTGCAAGATTCGTCACTGGGGACGAAACCTGGGTTCACTTCCACCAACCGGAAACGAAGACAGCGAGCAAGGAATGGCGCCATTCCTCATCACCTAGTGATTTCCATATGTTTGGACCACTCAAAGACACAATGGGAGGAAAGACGTTCCATTGTGATGAAGAGGTACGCCACACGGTGCATGAGTGGTTGCGCGGACTACCAAAAGAATTTTTTTTCTAAAGGAATTTATGCATTTTATAAGCGCTGAAGGACTTTCATTGAGCGTGGGGAGATTATGTTGAAACGTGATACAGCTTTGTACCACTTCTGCACAATAAATAATATTTAAAAAAATATTTAAGGGTTTCATTTGACTCACCCTCGTAGCTGTAGCCGATGCTGTAGAGGATGAAGTTTACAGTCATTTCTCACGTAAGGCAACTGTTCCTCCATCAAGCACATGAATGCATTTTATGTTTGAACATATAGCGACTTGTCTAATTTAGGATGTTTTGTATCATTGTTTTTAAAAATGACTGTTAAAAGTGCTAATGAAGTCTGCAGTCATTTCTTGTGTATTAAGCATACGGAAACTACCACTATGGTGAGTGAAATGCCCATATCCTCAAAGACAACATGATCTGAAGATTTTCGGACGATAATCTCCAGCCACATTTCCTTTTAGGAAACCTGTGCAATAATTAAAAAAACTATTTTGAAACGATGGAGTAATGGAAGGAAATGAGATCTTGTTCATCCCTTTCCCTCCGAAGTCACTAAACTTAGAACGTGATACCTACTCGTCTGGAGTTATATCAAAAAAGCTTTCTTTGTCAATTACAAACTATTTATTCTTCATAACATAAACTTCATTCATAACAAACTTTTAGAAAATATTCTCTTTGTTGTTGAAACGCTCTCTGCAGAGATGTAAGAATGGTAAATAAATTTTAGCACAAATAATCTACTGGTATTTATTGAAAGAAAAATAGTTTTCGAAACTGCTATCACTGAATGGATTAGTATCTGGTGGCGTAAACAATTTGCCTGTGTTGGAACCTTAAACTATAATTTACTGTGTTAGAACGCAGTTTCACGTGACAGTAACATTCAATAGACCACAAGCGATCTATGCTCTATCTAAGATTAAGAAGGATGGAGACCCTTCTGCCTCATCGTATCCACTATTAGTACACCGACATTCAAAATGGCGAAGTACTGGGCCAGTAATCTCGTTCCGCGAGTGGGTTCTCGTGAGCATCACATCAGGAACTTAGCTGATTTTATCGATCAAAGTAACAGACTTCAACCTAGTGTGGATAGCGTCGTGGTCAACTTCGGTGTGATGCCACTATTTACGAATGTAAAGGATCTCTAGATCTAATATCCCAGATCTTAGAAAACGATGTTTTTTTTTAAATGTCCAGTATCTCGGTTAGACGGAGTGCATTGGGAAGCAAATCCCGTTCGTTAGCTCCAGGAGTTGCAAAGCCACGATTTACGGGTAAGTTCGAAGACATTAAAGCCTAGTTGTTTCTTTCGGTGTCTATCAATGCCGTGGGCGTGACTAAGTTAACGAGTTTCTGGAATGTCTCAACACTGTTAGCAATAATATCTAGTTCACTATGCAACCAAGAAAAGACAACTAATTTTCCTTCCTGCACGTCTCCATCTGCTTCAAACGCAATGGATACTTTACTCACAGAGTATACAGAAGACCGACGTAAATCGATCTGTAGTTGCAAGCTCTCAGGTATTATCCCGTGACACACAAGCGCACTGTGATACAAACCTAGATACATCATGCAAGAGCCACATCAAACGCCGTTGGCGTGTCCCAAGGACTGAGCCACTTCTGCAAGGTCAGAGAACACGACTCAAACGATCAGAAACTAAACGAAATGACATCATGTGAGAAATTCAAAAAGAACACTGACGAATACCAGAAAAAGAAGTTCACGATTCTGCCGTTTTGTGGCTAAGTGTCGGTTAAGATAAAGATAAACTACCTTCCGAAGAGACATAACATTTAATCTATCATCAGAGGTCCGCCAAAAATTCACCAGTTGCTGAGACGAGTAAAATGTGCAGGAAGTCTCTGATCACCTAGGATTTACAAAATGTCTGGTGAATGCGTAGTCTTATATCTGACAAACAATGCGCACTGTTTGAAGACCACTGGAAGAAATATGAGAGGTGGCATCGCGTACGCTGTCCCGAAAAAATTGTTACCGCTGAGCATGCTCTGGCTTATGGTCACGGTATCAAGTCTGGCCAAATCTCTCTCGTGAATCACACTAACGTAACGGCTTTTGAGACATCGTAATTAAAGAAGCCACTGAAATGAAAATCATTGACGGCGTTCTTAAAAGAGACGGTGGCGTACAGATTAACGTGATATGGCTCCAGCGATCGCAGGATTAAGGCAGACGTATCGAACAGGAAGGCAACGTATGACCGCATACGGCGATACCGTGGGCACCGATGACGTCACATTCGGCGGATAGAGTATTTTAGGACCAGCTGCGCATCACCAGTTATTCCCTTTGTCGATGACCAAGGAGAAATTGATCGAATGCTTAGCGGTATTTTAATAACTTGACACGTCAGGTGTTCCGTGTAAATTGTATTGTGTAATTTATGCTGTTTCACATACATTTTCGAAGAATATCATATTGTTCTTTAAAAATCAAAAACCCGTTCACATGACCTCTTAAATATACGAGGGGCGTTAAGTAAGTTATGTAAAACATGTCGGTTGAATTATGCGGAATTAGGCGTGGGACATCGTGGAATACGCCCTTGTCAGCCGCTATAGTTTCAAGAAGTTTCGATACGTAGCCTTCAAAATGGCGTCTGCAACGGACGTGCGTTCCAAGCATAGATCGGTAACTGAGTTTCCTTTGACGGAAAACCAGAGTGTCGCAGATATTCATAGAAGCTTGCAGAAGGTATAAGGAGACCTGGCAGTGAACAAAAGCATTATTTTGTAGAAACATCGTCACAGCTGATGAAACATTGTTCCATTACTTCGAACCGGAAACAAAACGGCAAGCCATGGAATGGCACCAGACAACCTCTACTCCGAAGGAAAATTCAAAGCCGGTAAAGTCATGGTGACGACCTTCTTTGATCCTGAAGGGGTTATTCTGTTTGATGTCCTCCATCGCGGTGCAGCGGTCAACTCTAAAGTGTATTGTGCGACCCTCAGGACGCGGAGAAATGACATCAGCATGTCCGTCGCCACAAAACACCAAACGAACTTAAAAAAAAAAAATATTACGTTCCATTGCGGCAGTGTGTTACAGAAACCAATTTCGAATTATTTCAGAATATAAACAGTCTTGGTTGTGGAACAGTTTAATCTCAATGACGCGTTTCACCATTTTGGGGCATCATCAGGTTGTGTAAAAATAGTTGGATATCCATTTTCCATTTTATATGGCTATATGAAGGATGAGTGTCACATAAAACTACTTTTAAACAATCTGATGATTGTCAAAAGGGTGAAAGGCTTCATTGACATTAAATAATTTCGCAACGAAGTCTATTTTTATTCTGAGCCAAACGAAGGTTTCCTTCTCCATGACAACGCAAGGCGTCACGTAGGTCTGTGCATCCGTCAGGAGCTCACGAAACTACATTGGACTGCTCTTCCTCATGCACCATACAGCCCGAGTCTGACACATTCTGACTTCCATCTGTTTGGCCCAATATAGAACGGACACCGCGGGGAGCAGGGAGATTATTGATGTAGCAAGACGTTGGCTGCGAGGTCGAATAGTACAGTGGTACCACGAAGGCATACAGGCCCTCACAGTAAGGTTTCGTAAGGCGGTAGCGTTGAACGGAAATAATGTTGAAAAATAGGAATTTGTAGCAAAAATGGTGGGGAATAAAAAAAGTACTGCGTTACTTACTGAAGGCCGCTCGTAAAGGTGAGGGAGCAACATCAGGAAGGCCAGTTTAAAATTAATCCAAGTTTCTATCTTGATGTGGAAGAAACTACCTTGTGTAATCAGATGAATCTAATTAGGTCATCCCGTAGCATAAGTTTTATCACCGTAACATAATTATTATCTTTGTATGACCTGCACGTAATAACGTAATCCCTCCCCCATCCACACACCACTACATTTTGCTAATTCTTAATTGAAACACTGTTATTTGTGGTTATCTGACGTGGATAATGGATTGTTAACAGAGGGAACACGCTTCGTACATATTTTGACCGTGTTGCCAGAAACGAAAAGTCTCTTTTCTTTGCGAAAAATTTCTACAGAAAAAGGTTGCTTTCAAAGGAATATCGTTCTTAGCGTTTAATTTGTGTCTTGTTGACCAAGACATGTCTGGTAGCCTACAACCAAAGTAGCAGAAAGCGAACCCTAGAAAACTAGTTGCTGTACAAGGTAGCTGGCTTGCACGCTAGCAAATCAGGTGCTCACAGGCTGACATATTTAAACATGTAATATGGGCAACACAAAATTAAGGCTATGCACAATGAAATACTAATGTTTTGGGTGATGAGTGATGTGTGGCTCTGTAGTCAAGTCCTACAAGCTGATCCCTGCCGCCGTTGGATAAGCAGCTGCCAGCAGCCAGTCGTATACTCCTAGCTCACTTATTTGCTACACAGTTTAATTCTTAATTTCTTTGCTTGTGTTTGGGTACTTGCATTGTTAATTTCATAAATTTCGGGCGTATTATAGTGTTTGAGAATTGTAGCATCGCGCTTTAGTACCTGAATAGTGTAAATTCGCGTAGTCGTCTGTCTTCTGTTTTTGTTTTGAACGGCCAGTGTCGGTTGGTCACAGCCAGTGTGTTCCCTGCTGCCTGAGCTCCCAGTTGGTGCACATCGACAGCGCAGAAAGATACGTATATAGCTTATTTTCTTTGTTTACTTCGTAGACTCTTACTTAAATTGCGTTTGAGTTTCATATAGGAGGTGTAATTTCCAGTTTCAGTTACTGTAATCGTAAATTCAGGCAGATTGTAGCTCAGTCGTTAGGCATTTGTACAGGTTAGTTCATACATTCTTTGGGTCTTTCCCTTGCGTTATCTAGGCACTCGTGTTTCAGTAACTGTTGTTCAACATCGATTAGAATGATTGCTGTGTTCGGATGAGGGCTGAGTTGGCATCCCTTCGCTCACAGCTGCAGGCGGCTCTGACTTCTATCGCACAGATTGAGGCTGTTGCCAATGGGAACCACTGTGGGGAGCCGGACTTGGGTATCACGGGGATGTCAACCTCGTCCCGTCTGTCCCCAGATCGGTCTGCCACTGTAGTTGCCTCGGTTGCTGCCCGCAGTGGGGCTGATCCATCGCCTGTGGTGGATTGGGAGGTCATTCCAAGGCGTGGCAGGCAGCGAAAGACGTCCCCGGAGGCTGATCAGAAAGCCTCCCCGGTGCGTCTGACAAACAGGTTTCAGGTACTGTCTCTGGCTGAGCCAGATGCAGCTGCCTGCCCTATTTCAGAGGATGAATCTCAGCCTTCAAGATCCGGGCAGTCGCAGAGGCTGGGCTTATTGGTAGTTGGGAGCTCCAATGTTAGGCGTGTAATGGGGCCCCATATGGATATGGCGGCTAAGGAGGGGTGTGCACTCCATGTGCATTCCGGGTGGAGTCACTGCTGATGTGGAAAGGGTCCTTCCGGATACCATGAAGAGCACAGGGTGCAGCCAGCTGCAGGTGGTGGCACATGTCGGCACTAATGACGTGTGGATCTGAGAAAATTCTCTCTGGATTCCAGCGGCTATCTTATTTGGTGACGGCTGCCGGTCTTGCTTACGGGATGAAGGCAGAGCTCCCCATCTGCAGCATCTTTGACAGAACCGACAGCGGACGTTTGGTGCAGAGCCGGGTGGAGGGTCTGAATCAGAGCGTCAGACGGTTTTGCGACCGTGTTGGCTGCAGATTCCTTGACTTGCGCCATAGGGTGGTGGGGTTTCGGGTTCCGCTGAATAGGTCAGGAGTTCACTACACTCAATTGGCGGCTACACGGGTAGCAGAGGCTGTGTGCCGTGGACTGGGCGGTTTTTTAGGTTAGAAGGCCTCGGGAAAGTACGGGGTGGGCTGCAATCTCAAAGGGTGCATGGCAAATACAGGACGTGCTTGGATCAAGGAACAGTCGGAATTGTAGTTGTAAATTGTTTTAGTTGTGCTGGTCCGAACGCTGTTGCAGAGGCAAAAGCATGCGAATTTCAGAAGAACGCGAAATCCCAAAGATTGGCTAAAATTTACAGACGCGCGAAATTTGGCAAGGACTTCAATGCGAGATGCCTTTAATAGGTTCCACAACGAAATATTGTCTCGAAATTTGGTAGAAAATCCGAAGAAATTCTGGTCGTATGTAAAGTACACAAGCGGCAAGACGCAGTCAATACCTTCGCTGCGCAGTGCCGATGGTACTGTTACCGACGACTGTTCCGCTAAAGCGGAGTTGTTGAACGCAGTTTTCCGAAATTCCTTCACCAGGGAAGACGAATGGAATATTCCAGAATTTGAAACACGAACAGCTGCTAGCATGAGTTTCTTAGAAGTAGATACCTTAAGGGTTGGGAAGCAACTCAAATCGCTTGATACGGGCAAGTCTTCAGGTCCAGATTGTATACCGATTACGTTCCTTTCAGATTACGCTGATACAATAGCTCCCTACTCAGCAATCATATACAACCGCTCGCTCGCCGATAGATCTGTACCTACAGATTGGAAAATTGTGCAGGTCGCACCATTGTTTAAGAAAGGTAGTAGGAGTAGTCCATCGAATTACAGACCTATATCATTGACGTCGGTTTGCAGTAGGGTTTTGGAGCATATACTGTATTCAAACATTATGAATCACCTCGAAGGGAACGATCTATTGATACGTAATCAGCATGGTTTCAGAAAACATCGTTCTTGTGCAACGCAGCTAGCTCTTTATTCGCACGAAGTAATGGCCGCTATCGAAAGGGGATCTCAGGTTGATTCCGTATTTCTAGATTTCCGGAAAGCTTTTGACACCGTTCCTCAATATCGACTTCTAATCAAGCTGCGGGCGTATGGATTATCGTCTCAGTTGTGCGACTGGATTCGTGATTTCCTGTCAGGAAGGTCGCAGTTCGTAGTAATAGACGGCAAATCATCGAGTAAAACTGAAGTGATATCAGGTGTTCCTCAGGGAAGCGTCCTGGGACCTCTGCTGTTCCTGATCTATATAAATGACCTGGGTGACAATCTGAGCAGTTCTCTTAGGTTGTTCGCTGATGATGCTATGATTTACCGTCTAGTAAGGTCATCCGAAGACCAGTATCAGTTGCAAAGCGATTTAGAAAAGATTGCTGCATGGTGTGGCAGGTGGCATTTGACGCTAAATAACGAAGTGTGAGGTGATCCACATGAACTCCAAAAGAAATCCGTTGGAATTCGATTACTCGATAAATAGCACAATTCTTAAAGCTGTCAATTCAACTAAGTACCTGGATGTTAAAATTACGAACAACTTCAGTTGGAAAGACCACATAGATAATATTGTGGGGAAGGCGAGCCAAAGGTTGCGTTTCATTGGCAGGCAACTTAGAAGATGCAACAAGTCCACTAAAGAGGCAGCTTACACTACACTCGTTCGTCCTCTGTTAGAATATTGCTGCGCGTTGTGGGATCCTTACTAGGTGGGATTGACGGAGGACATCGAAAGGGTGCAAAAAAAGGCAGCTCGTTTTATATTATCACGTAATAGGGGAGAGAGTGTGGCAGATATGATACGCGATTTGGGATGGAAGTCATTAAAGCAAAGACGTTTTTCGTCACGGCGAGATCTATTTACGAAATTTCAGTCACCAACTTTCTCTTCCGAATGCGAAAATATTTTGTTGAGCCCAACCTACATAGGTAGGAATGATTATCAAAATAAAATAAGAGAAATCAGAGCTCGAACAGAATGGTTCAGGTGTTCGTTTTTCCCGCTCGCTTTTCGAGAGTGGAATGGTAGAGAGGTAGTATGACTGTAGTTCGATGAACCCTCTGCCAAGCACTTAATGTGAATTGCAGAGTAATCATGTAGAATGTAATGAAGTACCCTGTGGACTGCTGTACTTTGCACTACCTCACCCAACCTGACTGCCACTGTTTAGTTCACGCATCTCAGGCAGCCTGAACGCAAAGAAGTGAGATAAATATTGATATTCCACCGGGATTTCATATTATTATCCTAGCCAGTATCAGACCTTGGGAAGGCATTCACTGCGATCTTAGTTCCTGGGGCGCACTGGTTTGAATTGATACTGCGAGAAAGGTGGTATGAATCACAACACAAATAAAAGATAAAAAAACGAACACAAAATGTATATTATGAAATTTTCACAGAAGAACGCACTCTTAACCGAGGGCAGCCTCCACTGACATAAACACATTCACAAATAGAATTCACCTCTAACTACAAAAATTTAACAGACAACGTTTCGGAGAGGGGATACGGAACCATGAGAACTAGATTTCAGCAACAAACAGAGGACAGTCGGTTTAAGTGAATCTTACAGCATGGCTGGCGTTGCTGCTCTTACGTAGTCTCGCGAAATACTGTCGATCGCAAAACGGCTGAAACGGCGATCGAAATCGAGCATCATCACTAGACTGTACTCGAAGTAAAGAGCCGTTAATCTTTCCTCAGAATGGCGAAGCGTATCTATCGACAGAAGGCGGTCGCGGACGAAACGGCAACTGATGGATCTTCCAACGAGGGGTTGCAGAAAATGGGGCCGAAGCGACGATTCTCAGGGTTTCGTTAGCTGGCCGGTGCCTCAAACTAAAGTGCCTACGGCTGAAAAATGTAGTTCCGGTGCCAACTTGCTGGGTGTTCAAGGGCCTAGCTGTCGCCTGCTGGCCTTTTCGTGCCAGAGATTTCCCTGTCTGACGCTGCCTCGGCCGTTGGGGCGGTGAGCTTCTCTGCGTTCGTGTGCACTTCAAAACGGATAAGACGCTCTATTTAAACTTGAATTTTTTAATGGCCGCCACGATGTGGAACAGCTTATTAATTACTCTCAAAATGACGTGACCCGGAACCTGTTAACAGATTTCGTTTCTTTTATATGTGGGGAATTATTATTACAAGGTTTCTTTCGTTTTGTAATTAATTAGGTTGAATCTTTAGATACATCGAAATAAAATTGGTGTGCAAATTATGGGTGAAGCAGCTGTTTGTTACTCATAAAAGCTCCTGAATCTGTCACCTGATTTCAAATGGTTCAAATGGCTCTGAGCACTATGGGTCTTTACTGCTGAGGTCATCGGTCCCCTAGAACTTAGAACTACTTAAACCTAACTAACCTAAGGATTGTAAGTAGGCTGTTTATGTTTTCTTATTGGCAGCGTTACGTGGCGCTCTGTATGAAAATCACTGGCTGTGCTGTGTGCAGTCTGTAGCTAGTTTGCATTGTTGTCTGCCATTGTAGTGTTGGGCAGCTGGATGTGAACAGCGCATAGCGTTGCGCAATTGGAGGTGAGCCGCCAGCAGTGGTGGATGTGGGGAGAGAAATGGCGGAGTTTTGAAATTTGTAAGACTGGATGTCATGAACTGCTATATATATTATGACTTTTGATGACTATTAAGGGTTCTAGGCGCGCAGTCCGGAACCGCGCGACTGCTACGGTCGCAGGTTCGAATCCTGCCTCGGGCATGGATGTGTGTGATGTCCTTAGGTTAGTTAGGTTTAAGTAGTTCTGAGTTCTAGGGGACTGAGGACCACAGCTGTTAAGTCCCATAGTGCTCAGAGCCATTTGAACCATTTGACTATTAAGGTAAATACATTGTTTGTTCTCTATTAAAATCTTTCATTTGCTAACTATGCCTATCAGTAGTTAGTGCCTTCCGTAGTTTGAATCTTTTATTTAGCTGGCAGTAGTGGCGCTCGCTGTATTGCAGTAGTTCTAGTAACCAAGATTTTTGTGAGGTAAGTGATTTGTGAAACGTATAGGTTAATGTTAGTCAGGGCCATTCTTTTGTAGGGATTTTTGAAAGTCAGATTGCGTTGCGCTAAAAATATTGTGTGTCAGTTTAAGCACAGTCATGTACAATTTTTCTAAGGGGACGTTTCAGGATATCAAACACATCCACGCCCGAAGGAGGATTCGAACCTGCGAGCGTAGCAGTTGCGCGGTTCCAGACAGTAGCGCCTAGAACCGCTCGGCCACCCCGACCGGGTCACCTGATTTTATATTCATTAAAGTCCGCCCCGATAGCTGAGTGGTCAGCGTGACGGATTGCCGTCCTTCGGGCCCGGGGTCGATTCCCCGCTGGGTCGGAGATTTTCTCCGATCAGGGACTGGGTGTTGTGTTGTCTTCATCATCATTTCATCCGCATCCGGGATGCGGGTCGCCCAATGTGGAATCGAATGTAATGAGACCTGCACCAAGGCGGCCGGTCCTGCACCGCAAGGGGCCTCCCGGCCAATGACGCCATTCTCGGCAAGTACATCAAGTCCTTTCATCCATACATGTATTTTTTAATCATTACTAACTTTACGCCAGCAGCGGGTATACAATGTAAAAGGCATATTACTATGTACATAACTAGGTCTAGATTGGGTCTTAGCATCTATTCCACAATGCCAAGTCTTGTAAGCGATGACATCTCGGTCGGCAAATGATTCCAATCCAGGTAGAGAGGAATTCTCACGTCGGACGATAGCGAGAGTAAACCATCCACTTCCAGTACTCCCTGTGGCAACGTCAAGACTGAAATTAACTCGACATCCACGGAAAAAAATCGGCCCATTGAATATGACTCTTTGTGCAGTTCCATTTGTGCCAAGTTTATTCTCCAGGCTTATTATGTGTTTGTACTCTCGCTATCGTCCGATGTGATAATGCCTCTCTACCTGGACTGGAATCATTTACCGACAGAGATGTCATCGCTTACAAGACTTGGCATTGTGGAATAGATGCTAAGACCCAATCGAGACCTAGTTATGTATATAGTAATATGCCTTTTACATTGTATACCCGATTCTGTCGTAAAGTTATTAATGATGAAAAAATACGTGTATGGATGAAAGGACTTGGTGTACTTGCCGAGAATGTAACTGTAACTGGGGGCTCAAGGATGCAACAATTTGAAAAAAATCGGAAACATAGTCCCGCGTTGGCCGCTTAGCGCCTGCGAGGCTGCATGATGCAACCCGCTATATAGACGAGCCCGCGGGTACGCCTGCTGCTAGAGAGACTACAGCAGGCGTGCGCGATAACGCTACCGCGCCGGCCCTCGCAGCGGCTAAGTCCGTTATCAGCGCTCTTATGTAATGAAGGTCAAGCGCTCAGTATAAAAGCGGCCAACGCTGACCAGCGGAATCGCCGTGACATCTACCCTTCCTTCCAACTATAACCTGGCCTTGTTCCCCCCCCACCCCCCCCAGGGCTCCCTTTTTTCCTTTTCCCTTTTTCTCCCAGAGCGGATTTTCCTCCTTTCCTCCCCCCCCTCCCCCTGAGACCCTGCACCCCATACTTGACTTGCCTGTTTCCTTCCCACATCCCTCCCTACCTGGCCCTCTTCAGCGCGCCCCCCGCTCATCTCCCCCATCTCTTCCCCTCCCTCCCTCCTTCCAGTTTCCCTGCTCTCCTTGCGCCTGGCAGATCCTCTGTCTTGATCATCGTCAGTGTGCCACATCAGTGTTGTGTTTAGTGCTGTTTCTCCTGTGCGTCAAGAGGTGTGATTTTAATTGTGTACTGCCTTGGGGTTCGCCATCGGTGTTTGTTATGTGCTGCACCATCCGTCGATACCTTTCATACTCCAGTCATACTGTGCCTTGTGTTCTTTTAATTGTCACAGTGTGTGGCTTTTTGTGTGTGCTACTTTTAAACAGTTTTAACAGTTTTTTATCTCCATTTTACGGTCACCCCGTTTTTTTGTCTATTGCCTTCCATGATGATCCCCCTTTTTTATATCTATGTTCACCATATTCTCTCCTTTGTTCTTTTTAAATGTCTTCTATTGTTTGTTCTATGTCTTTCGGCTGAAGAGCAGCGCATATGCTGCTGCCTTGCCCGCCCCGATGGGGAATTGAAATACAATAAAGAAAAAAAAAAAAAACAGCGGAATCATTCTGCTGTGAGCTATATCTGCAACAGCATTGAAGCACTATGCCTCGTCGACGTGTGTATCGTCAACGTCGCCATCGCATGCCAGTCTACAAACACATAATAAACCTGGAGAATAAACTTGGCACAAATGGAACTGCACAAAGTGTCATATTGAATGGACCGATTTTTTTCCTTGGATATCGAGTTAATTTTAGTCTTGACGTTGCCACAGGGAGTACTGGAAGTGGATGGTTTACTCTCGCTATCGTCCGATGTGAGAATGCCTCTCTACCTGGACTGGAATCATTTGCCGACCGGGTTCACGACTCATCCTTTGTTTCCGGACTCGCGCGGACGCTCACGCACTTGTCATTAGAAGTGGCGTTCTTGGGAGGGTTCATGAAACGATGTGTTGTAAACTGTTATTTAGTCTGTCTCTGAATACGAATTCCACTTGACTGTCGTCGTTAGCTGCCCGACGACCAGTCGTTTACAGCGACTGGAACTGTAGCCAAAGAACTGCTAGCGGACTGGCACTGCGCAGACTGCGCCGCGAAGTGGAACTGATGAACCGCAGCTGCCCGACTGCAGCTGCGCGCCTCCGGCGACCTGTGAGCTGTGAAATGGTGTCCGTCTGAGCCCTGTTTGGCGGCAGAGGAGAGCAACTCCTGCCGTGAGCGCCCGCCGTGGCAGCTGACGTAACTATACGCGCATGGAGTGGGCTGTTTGAAGGTCCCACGGTTGAAGCATAATTGGTTACGGTTTATCAGCGCCGTCTGTGTGGCAGCAGGTCTGAACTGAGTGGCACATGGCGTGGAGTACGCCTGGGGCTCGAGTAGTTCCAATACCCAAGCCAGGTACAGACCCAGCAGAACCCAACAGTTACCGGCCAATTAGCCTCTTGCCGACCCTTGGCAAGGTGCTCGAGAGAGTGCTGTTGCAGAGGCTCCATGACACGCTTACAGCGCATGATGTTATACGACCCGAACAATTCAGTTTCAAGGACAAGTTATCTGCCGAACTTCAACTTCTACGGATCACCGAACGGATACAAGAAGGATACAACAAGCAGCACTTCACGATTGGTGTCTTCCTTGACATCGAAAAAGCTTACGATAAGGTGTGGCGGCCCAACCTTATCGTGAAACTGCGTCGCACTACCCCTATTGCGGATTGTTACATTATACTCATAGACAGCTTTCTGCACGACAGGAAACTGTATGTCCGAGTCGACGATAAAAACTCCGAAATGAAACTGATCTCCGCAGGAATTCCGCAGGGCTCTGTCATTTCGCCTCTACTTTTCAACTTACATATAAATGACATCCCAACAGTCCCCCTTGTTACGGCGAGTTTTTATGCGGACGATACGGCCTTTCTGACAACTGGACGACACTTGGACCAGCTCATCGCTAGGATGCAACGGCAACTTGCTGTAATGGAACGCTGGGCGCTGCAAAATAAGATAACGATCAACCCGACGAAGACGGCAGCAGTTCTGTTCACACGGAGGAAACCAGTTCTGAACGACAGACTCCAAATAGCTGACCAATTTATCCCATGGTCACCGGGATTGAAGTATCTCGGTGTCTACCTTGACAAAAAATTACTCTTTACGCAGCATATTGACGACAAGAAGACGGCAGCCCAGAAGATGACAGGTCGTTGATTCCGTTCCTGAAGAGTAAGGATCTCAACCCTAAGACTAAACTCCAATTGTATAAGGCAACGGTGGAACCCAAAATGTTGTATGGCTCCACCTCGTTGGGAACTACGTGCGTCTCCAACTACAACAAACTCCAAGCGCTGCAAAACATTTGCTATCGATGGATCACAGGAGCTCCATGGTGGACAAGAAACGTCGACATCCGCACCGCACTCCACAAGACCACTATACAAGAGAAGGTCCATGACAAGGCTCTACGAGTTTTTGACAAGATTGATGCCCTTAGGGACGAAGTTCGAGAATTACAATCGGTAGGAACGGTAAACCCTGCAGTATCGCGTACCGAAGTCAGTAACGTTTCACCCCCCATAGGCAATCTGTCATAACACGAGGAAGCAGTCACACATAACAGCCTTGACACATTTCACCCTCCACAGGAGATAGACATCACCAAAGACAGCAGGCTAAAGGACCCATTGCGTGCCCAAGCCTAACTGAATGCGTAATAAATAAAGTGTTTTCCTTTTATCCTTACATCCCATCCTAGAAGAATAAGTCATGGTCTCTTCAGTCCACACAACACACACATAAAAAAAAGTACGCCTGGACGGAGGTGCCCTCTGATGCTGTTGCCGTGTACAATGTGGCTGCGTACACAGCACCTGACTTCTTGGCTTCGTAAATGACACACATACTAGCAATGGGTAGACCCCGTCGTGCGGTAGCAGACGTTACATTTAGTTACATTTTTACACTTCTGCCCTATCTTTCGACGGAAAAACTTAGAAACATATTTCAACATCCGCAAATTGATCATACATTTTTGGTAAGACACGACTGCAAACGACCATTCCATTCGTAATCTGAACAATCACTGACGTCGCATCGCATAAAGGCGCATGAACGTAGCGTTCGGGCAATTTTGAGCGAAACAGCAATACAGGGTCTCCCGCCGGAAAAGACACCCTAAACACCAAGCGTTCCAGAGAATCAGTGATGCGCAAGAGCTACGACTGATTTCGTAATTCCTCTACCGGTAGTAGTACCAAGAAGTGATTACATAGGCTTTCCCGGCGTAATAAGTCTTGAAAGTCTCGTCGGGTTTGCTGACGGATCCTAAAATCAACTTGACCCGATATTTCGGCGATTCAACTGGTCGCCATCTTCAGGAAATGCTCCTTCTGCTGATGAGTCTCGCTGAGTTCATCAGCAGAAAGAGCATTTCCTGAAGATGGCGACCAGCTGGATCGCCGAAATATCGAGTCCAGTTGATTTCAAGATCCGGCAGCAAACCCAACGAGACTTTCAAGTAGTACCAAGACTTGCGCTCTACCAAAACTGCAGTTAGGTAGTTTTGGTACATAAATAACGAAGTAAGTGGTAGGATTACCAGTAGTAATGGTAGTACTGGTAGGGAAAGAAACATATATGAATGTATAAAAGAGAAACTTGCAGCAGACGCCGTCACTTTGTTTCTTGTTCCTTATTTGTTTTGTTTTCAATGTAACTGAATCTAACATAATTCAGTATTATTCCATTGTGTGTTTTATATGTTTACGAAATGATAACTCGTTTTATTAGTAATAAAAATTAGTTGCTCAAGTAACTCCTCTAATATATCTAGCCAGAGCAATTACTTATGATGACAGAACAGTTTACAAGCAGAATCATAAAAAATCTGTGTAATTGCTTTTGTTCTTTTGTACTCAACAGAACGTTATTGATCATGATCAATGGCAAGAGTTTCCTCTTATTACTGGTAATAAGAGGAAGTTGTTTATGAATAAGATAAACATGTTTTATATTAGCTTGTCAAAGTGAAGCGATATTTGATATGTTTTTGTTTTGAGTTTTATATTTTACTTTTTTTTAAGGAAAGTGGGTGTTCTAGTGTCATATGATGAAACTGTATTATTTATTGCTTTTACTACAACATCCCTCTATTTCAAGTTACATATCAACTGTTTTCGAATAAAACTTGAAATAGGCATATTGTTGTTGTTGTCTTCAGTCCTGAGACTGGTTTGATGCAGCTCTCATTGCTACTCTATCCTGTGCAAGCTTCTTCATCTCCCAGTACTTACTGCAACCTACATCCTTCTGAATCTGCTTAGTGTATTCATCTCTTGGTCTCCCTTTCAATTTTTACCCTCCACGCTGCTCTCCAATGCTAGATTTGTGATCCCTTGATGCCTCAGAACATGTCCTACCAACCGGTCCCTTCTTCTTGTCAAGTTGTGCCACAAACTCCTCCCCAATTCTATTCAATACCTCCTCATTTAAGCATAGACAATTAAAATTATGCTCTATGTACTATTTATTTATTTTTAAGTAACAGATAAGACGAAAACTATGTAGAACAAAAATGTTCTGTAGGTTCCACAGCGCTTCACATATGCTTAGTTTCTGGACGGTTCAACGCTTTCGGTTCCTAGAGGAATCTAGTAACACACCGACCACCTACGCACACAAAGTGATCGAAATGAAGTAATGCCCGACAAATATGCTACACTCCTAACATACATGGAACACTGTTACGATTTTCATTGACCAAGGCTACTAGGAAAACTACCATATTCTGAGTTTACTTCTGATAGTCTACGGCAGCTTGAGGTAGTTTTACAACTCTACTAAGACGTAACAGCTTTTGATTGTACAAAGCTATATCTAGTGGTTATTTGTAACGTTAGTATGGGTCGACATTCGAAGGCCTGAAAGAAATATGAAAGTAACGGTCACAGGACTCGCTTTCTTCGGTCTTCATGACTTCCTGAACGTAATCTGAGCGGGAAGCAGAGGTCCCTGTGGTGTCACCGCCAGACACCACACTTGCTAGGTGGTAGCCTTTAAATCGGCCGCGGTCCACTAGTATACGACGGACCCGCGTGTCACCACTGTCAGTGATTGCAGACCGAGCGCCGCCACACGGCAGGTCTAGCGAGACGTCCTAGCACTCGCCCCAGTTGTACAGCCGACTTTGCTAGCGAAGCTACACTGACAAATACGCTCTCATTTGCCGAGACGATAGTTAGCATAGCCTTCAGCTACGTCATTTGCTACGACCTAGCAAGGCGCCATTACCAGTATATTGAGATTGCACTTATGTATCATCAAGACCTATGTTCTCCAATTATGGATTAAAGTTAAGTATTACATCAACTACGTACTTTATTTACTACTATACAAAACCTTAACTGTTCCAGACCTCACGCCAGTCTGCGTGAGCTTAACGCGTGCCTTTCGTCTACCCGTCACTGTGGATGGCTGTCTTGACAGTCCACAACAATCCCATGCAAGGGAAGCCGCCATCGTGGTGACGGCGGCCTAGCTCAGACATCACCGCAGCCTTCCTCGGAGCCTGTGCCCTCCCGGTGGCTGACTTATTTAGAGCGGTGAATACATCTCCGTCTGCCGTTGATTGTGGGGACCAGAGTGACGCGAAAATCCGCTGTGGGCGGGGGAAGCACATCGCCTGTGGTCTGCTGCGGCCTTGCACCGGTCGCAACTGCCGTGCTGCTGTGTGTGGGCGGAAGCATCGAGGGCGAAATCTCCCTGACCCGGTACTTCTCGTACTCACATACCGTGGCAGGCCCTTCAGCAAGACGGGCTGCTTGCGTAACACCTCTGAACAGATGTAAATTCCTCACCATTCATGTTATTGATTGACTTTGTAACACAAGCATCGATGCAACCAATGCGAAGTATAGTCATGAAGTTCTAATTATAGCTTCGAAAAAAGTAAAGTTATGATTCCTTTTTATTTGCACATACATGGTATTCATTGAAATCCTTCCGCCACGATACTATAGCGTACTGCTAGATGAGCGAAAACATAATAGTGCAGTCAATTGACGAAATGAAGCAAAGTGCAGTCATTTGTTTTTCGTTCTTGAATGGGAACGACACTGCAACAGTCTGTCTGAGTTCGCAGAAGTTTACGGCGACAGTGCATCCACGTGGAAACACCGTTGCACTTACGAGTGGCTGCTACTGACTGCAATTGTAAGGCGTGTATATTTTTATTGTCTATTGTCAAATCACAGTTTATGAAAGTTGTTTATATTTTATTAATAGGATTATGTAGGAAAAATTAATATTTGTCATGTTGGAAATAATTTTGGTAGCAGGGAATGTCTGCACCAAAGTATTGTTGATATAATTTTAAAAAGGGCAGGAGAGACCGCGGATGGATACATTTTAAGAAAAGCGGGAAAGACCGCGCATTGATACATTTTGTAATGGTAGCAGGGATTGTCTGCATCAGAAAGCATTGTTGGCAGGTGAGACCGCACTTTAGTGTTCGTAGGAAGTCAGTAGTAAGCGAGATGTGAAGCGAGTCGGTAGCAGGTCTGAAGTGAGAGGTTGAGAGGAGCGGTGTGCCTTGCCAGCCACTAGCTATGATTTACAAGAGATTATAACCGGATGTACAGAGACATCAGCTAACTATTTTTTTAAACTAACTATTATAATAAGAGGAACTAATATTATTGAATTAATTTTTTGAGACGCTCAAGACTACTGAAGGTATGTTTACGCATTGCTAGTTGTGAGATTATTGTAAAAAGTAAGTCCGATTTGAACGTTTGTAAAATCATTTCATTACCAGTAGTAAATATCTGAAGAAACCTTTACAGAATATAATTAATTTTTGCCAGCAATGTTGCATTACTGATTATAATCCATCCCAAAAACCATCAACGTAAAACACTGCAAAAATTTTATTGTTGTCAAGAAAAAGTGTAACTATGAATTACGTAACTTCAGTCAATTTAATTAAAGAATTATGTCAGCTTTGCTATTAAAGAATAACGTCTGCTTTGGTAATAAATACAGCCACTTATTATGACAGCCCACCAGCAGTTAATAGAGTATAGTAAATCAGAGTAAGTATATTCAAGTCGCAGTTCGATGTAGCAGTCAGATGGCGATCCAGTAAAAGTAAAAAAGGTAAGGAACAGTTTTGGGTTATTGCAGATAACGACTGAGGGCCACGACGACGACACATTCCATGTTTCGTCGAAATAATCATAAAATCACTTTTAATAAGCAGCAATTAAATTTGTATGCGAAGATTGAGAAAGAGAATAAATTTCAAAGGGAAGATTTCACTTGTTATTATTAAGCAAGAGATAGCAATACTAAGGGAAGGCTACATAGGTAATTGTAAAAGGGAAGTTTATCACTAACAAAAGAGGTATAGAGGAGACGGGAAGGTTTCACAATACATGGCGTAAAGAAGCAACCACATCTTTCTCTGTTGTCCCTGGCCCAGCACTGATGTAAGGGTTGCGGCCCTGTGCCCTCGCTGCGGATCGGCGCCCTGCGATGCTGATGACAGGTCCGTGGAAGGCCGGCGACCTCTAGGGGCCAAGGTCCTCTCACACCGCTTATGTCACCGATATGGCATATGATGTTCGCTGACCGTGGGGTGAGAATCGATGCCCTCTGGCACGAGTCAGATGGCGGCTAGCACTGTGGCGCCGAGTTCCCATAGGAATTCAGCGTCGACAGCAATCGCTGCGCAAACTGTGTCACCAAGTCCCTCGAATGACTTAGTGCTGGGGCAGGCACAGCCCGGTCTCGAACCCATGATTGACACCGGCAGCGCCCAATGCTCTCGCTGTCTGGCGTAGATCTGGCGTTGTGGTGGTGTTGCTGGTTTCTGGTGATGAGGAGGGATCCCAGACTCAAAATCAGACTAATTGACGTACCACTGGCGAATATTTGTTTCACTACAATTCATCACCTAGTCGTATCACCTGTAACAAGAGACCTGCCCTGTTGTTGTTGTGGTCTTCAGTCCTGAGACTGGTTTGATGCAGCTCTCCACGCTACTCTAACCTGTACAAGCTTCTTCATCTCCCAGTAACTACTGCAGCCTACATTCTTCTGAATCTGCTTAGTGTATTCATCTCTTGGTCTCCCTAAACAATTTTTACCCTCCACGCTGTCCTCCAGTACTAAATTGGTGATCCATTGATGCCTCAGAACATGTCCTACCACCCGATCACTTCTTCTACTCAAGTTGTGCCACAAACTCCTCTTCTCCCCAATCCTATTCAATACCTCTTCATTAGTTATGTGATCTACCCATCTAATCTTCAGCGTTATTCTGTAGCACCACATTTCGAAAGCTTCTATTCTCTTCTTGTCCAAACTATTTATCGTCCATGTTTCACTTCCACACATGGCTACACTCCATACAAATACTTTCAGAAACGACTTCCTGACATTTAAATCAATACTCGATGTTAATAAATTTCTCCTCTTCAGAAACGCTTTCCTTGCCATTGCCAGTGTACATTTTATATCCTCTCTACTTCGACCATCATCAGTTATTTTGTTCCCCAAATAGCAAAACTCCTTTACTACTTTAAGTGTCTCATTTCCTAATCTAATTCCCACAGCATCATCCGATTTAATTGGACTACATTCCATTATCCGCGTTTTTCTTTTGTTGATGTTCATCTTATACCATCCTTTTAAGACACTGTCAATTTCGTTCAACTTCTCTTCCTAGTCCTTTGCTGTCTCTGACAGAATTACAATGTCATCTACGAACCTCAAAGTTTTTATTTCTTCTCCATGGATTTTAGTACCTACTTCGAACTTTTCTTTTGTTTCCTTTACTGCTTGCTCAATATACAGATTGAATAGCATCTGGGGAGAGGCTACAACCCTGTCTCACATCCTTCCCAACCACTGCTTCCCTTTCATGTCCCTCGACTCTTATAACTGCCATCTGGTTTCTGTACAAATTGTAAATAGCTTTTCGTTCCCTGTATTTTACCCCTGCCACCTTCAGAATTTGAAAGAGACTATTCCAGTCATCATTATCAAATTGCCGCACTGGTCACATGGTTACCGCTGTGCAGTAGAATTTATTGCTCCGCTTGACTATCCTAGGTTCGTAATCCACTTGCGTGTCTGTTACTGCGATCCATACGTCGCCACAATGGCCTCTATCAGCTCCCGGCCGTCAACACAGCGGCTTCCACGCTACTTCTCATTAGTTTTGTTAAGTACTAATAACTTTTACTCAGAGATTAGGTGGTGGCATTACAACACCATGACGCAATCGTTATGTAGCACAGATGCTTCCAGTGGGGTTGAACAAGTGTGGATGACGAAGAACGAAATGAGGTCACATCTCTGTAATCAGCAGGAATCTAAAGGGAAGTAAAGACCGTTATGATTTAAGGCAGTCGTATCACGATACAGGCTATAATGCAAAAAATGAAAATGTCGCACAATTTTCAACATCTTACACAACGTTTTGAACATGATGACGGACTCCGGCCGCTGGGTTCCGCGACTGCTAAACCCAACCAAAAAGTACACCAAACCCACACTGCACCTGAAATGTTGCAGCTGCGTCAGGCCAACCCAGATGCCTTCTTTACCACCTGATCACCATCGATGCAAGATCGATGTATTAATACGACCTCGAGGAAAAGGAGCAAACCCACAATGGATTCACCACCGACGAAAAAGACGAAGACCCTGTCACGGTGAATGTTTCTTCGGGACTGCAGTGGGATGTTTGTGAAAGACTATGCTCGTAAGAGCCAAACCGTCGGAAGCGCAGACCACTGAAATCTCATGACGAGGTTAGAAGTGGCTGTCAACGCGGATCGTCACGGAAATCTCTCCAAGATAGTGTCTTTGCTCCACCGTAACGCCATTCTCTGAGCTATCAGATTTTTCCTCAGTCACGCATTCGAGGATATGTTTCCCAGATAGTTCTTCCTCTTTTATTGAATGAAGAAACCATTGCGTAGCGTAGACGTCATTTTTCCAATGACGACGAGGTTATTTTTGAGACGGAAGGTTTCCTGAACAGCCGAAATGCAGACTCCTGCAAGCAAAGTCAGAGCGTTACTTTCAGTAATTGGATATTATATGTGGATTATATCCGAAGACAAGTCATAAAACTAGTAAAAGAAATGAGTCTATATGGTAGACAGTTCATTCTAGAGGTACAAATGCTTTATGCACAGGTTACACATTGTGCTTAACTCCTTCAGTTTCTTCACACATTTAATGTCAATTTTTGTTTTATTAATCTAATAACATGTTTCTCTTTACGTTTTCTCATATTTAGAGCTGACGATGGCTGCAAAGCACTAAGTTCGTCAGAGCGCAATTAAAGTCTGCAGAAAGAGAGGAGACGTGATTACTTCAGATCAGCGGATCATTACCGTTCCTTCTCTGACACTACCGCATCATTAGTACCGAAATATTGTTAGAAACACTGTTTAGACAGATATTACAACGTTCAAGGAATTCCCTGTGTTTTTATGCTTTTCAATCATTTTCAAGTAGTTGTAGCTGATTTCTTTATTACGTGAATTCGGATTATATATTATTTTCTTAATTCAGTCCTTAGCTGACCTATTAATATTTTAGTACGTTGCAGCAAATACAGTTTTATAATGTGTGAACTCAAAAGTCAAAAAGAGATTGGATGGCGTGTACAGGTACAGCTGGCTATGCCGCTTCATCACGATACCACAGGTCATCAAGAGTAGTGACTGGCGTATTGTGACGAGCCAGTTGCTCGGCCACCATTGACCAGACGTTTTCAGATGGTGAGAATGTGCTGGCCAGGGCATCAGTCGAATATTTTCTGTATCCAGAAAGGCCAGTACAGGACCTGCAACACGTGATCGTGCATTACCCTACTCAAATGTAGGGTTTTTCAGGGATCGATTGAATGGTAGAGCCACGGGTCGTAACACATCTGAAATGTGACTTCCACTGTTCAAAGCGCCGTCAATGCGAACAAGAGGTGACCGAGACGTGTAACCAATGGCACCCGATACCATCACGCCTGGTGATACGCCAGTATGGCGATGACGAATACACGCTTCCAATGTGCATTCACTGCGATGACGCCAAACACGGATGCGACCATCATTATGCTGTTAACAGAACCTGGATTCATCCGATAAAATGACGTTATGCCAGTCTTGACCCGAGGTTCGTCGTCGAGTACACCATCGCAGGCGCTCATGTGTGTGATGCAGCGTCAAGGGTAACCACAGTCACGGTCTCTGAGCTGATAGTCCATACTGCTGCAAACGTCGTCGAACTGTTCGTGCAGATGGTTGTCTTGCAAACGTCCCCATATGTTGACTCAGTTATCGAGACGTGGCTGCACGATCCGTTACAGCCACGCGGATAAGATGCCTGTCATCTCGACTGCTAGTAATACGAGGCCGTTGGGATCCAGCACGGCGTTCCATATTACCTCCTGAACCCACCGATTCTATATTCTGCTAACAGTCATTGATTTCGACCAACGAGAGCAGCAATGTCGCGATACGATAAACCGCAATCGCGATAGGCTACAATCTTACCTTTATCAAAGTCGGAAACGTGATGGTACGCATTTCTCCTCCTTACACGAGGCATCACAACAACGTTTCACCAGGCATCGCCGGTCAACTGCTGTTTGTGTATGAGAAATCGGTTGGAAACTTTCCTCATGTCAACACGTTGTAGGTGTCGCCACCGGCGCCAACCTTGAGTGACTGCTCTGAAAAGCTAAACATTTGCATATCACAGCATCTTCTTCCTGTCGGTTAAATTTCGCGTCTGTAGTACGTCATCTTCGTGGTGTAGCAATTTTAATGGCCAGTAGTGTTATGTGGAGGATCGGACTAGTTTCATTTCTGTAAGCACTTCAGTAAAAGATTCTATCAGTTTACTATAATGTATCATTCTCGCTTTGTAGGGTAGCAGCGATACAAGAGTTCCTGAAAACGTTCTTCATTACAGTCGGGGGTCACGAATTATAGTAAATGATAACCTTTTTGAGGCAGTGACGACCATTTTCAGATTTCTGCACTGAAATATATACCGTAAAAATACCTTAAATGAATATCTTTTGAAATACTTTTTAACGTTGTATTATTCTTGAAGTTCAAAACCAACAACGGAAACTTTCTTATTTTCAATTTATTAATTTACTTGTGTTTGCTTTTGAATGTACTTGGGTTGTTTGCTTGATGTGCTTCATTCCAACATTGTTTCGTCGTTATGAGGGATACAGCGTCCACAGTTTTATTCTGAACGGTAACTGTTACGGTTTAGACCATTTTTGGCGGTTTATAGCTGTATAGGTAAATGCTAAAGCGGAGTGATTGGTTTGCACTGTGTGTGTGTGTGTGTGTGTGTGTGTGTGTGTGACTTATTTTGTTTTCTGATTGTTGCAATACAGTTATTTCACTGCTACATTATTCAGATAATTACGCGTAGTATTGATCCTTAGAAAAAAGTAAGGCGTTTTATTAAATACTATGATGTATTGTGCATTACGCACAAGTAGTATGGACGTTTCGTAGAGCAGTTTCGTCCTAAGTTATATGGGTCTCGCTCCACTTAATATGTTCGTGATCTTTTTGATTGTTTCAGTTTTGTCGTAATTCGTGAATATCATTTTTAGGTTAATATCCTCAGTGCAAGAGCTGAGAGTTCTTCGCATGTTTTTATTTTTTTTTTATTTTCGGAACCGATATCTTGCTTCCGAAGCTCTTAGTCACACTACAGCGTGTTCCTTGTAATTAATCGGATGAAGTAATGAAAAGGTACGCCTGGGTTAAGTGGTAATTTCAATTTTTTGAGACAAATTTATGTATGAATAGGCGCTATCTATTGTCAGTTCTGTGCGACACCTTTGAATTATCGTAGTGCCACAAAGTTTTCAGGAATCTAGGTTGAGTATTCTGTTGCAACCAGCTCATCTACTTCCATAACTCATCATTGGCTCAGTTTCATACGTAGCCTTATATTCAGGTACTGTAGCGTACATCTACAGACAGTCCTTGTTGGTACACTGGTAAGAAAAGTGAGCACCTATTCCAGAGTATCGGAGATCAGACAACTCCCCAGTCATCATGATTAGGTCGTACGCGGCTCTCAGAATGTTCATAAACAGCACGGTCCATTTCGTTTCCCATCCTTGAGCTGTCGCCGCTTTCTCCCCATGTATAATGGTCTCGGGGTGGACGAAATTTCATTCTCTAGTCTTTCACCCTTTTCGTACATTGAAGCATTCATTTCTGGATTGTTTCTCATTGTAAAATAGTTTCTCTTACGTATCGTGGAGTTTTTTCGAACACTTCAGAATTCGGTAGGCTGGATGCACACTGCGACTCAAAATCTTTGTCTGGAAAAAAAGTTTCAGGAATCATTGCTATTCAATGTCCTATGGGACAAGATGGTGCAGTACTGAAGCCACTGGAGTCTCAATCGAGTACACTACGGTTCAAATCCCCGTACGGCCACCCATGAATAGGGTTAGCGTTGTTTCCCTAAATTAATTAACGGCAATGCTACGATTTTTCCTTTGAAAGCGACATTTTAGATTTCCTTCTCCCTCCTACATGTACCAATGACTTCATCGGCGACGGGACGCTCAACTTTACTTTCCTCATTTCCAGTTCGTACTGTGAATGGTGGGACCCTCTACAGTTTTTATGAAGCTGCCAGTAGGTATTTTGGTGCAGTCAAATTAAATACACTACTGGCCATTAAAATTGCTACACCACGAAGATGACGTGCTACAGACGCGAAATTTAACCGACAGGAAGGACATGCTATAGTATGCAAATGATAAGCTTTTCAGAGCATTGACACAAGGTTGGCGCCGGTGGCGACACCTACAACGTGCCGACATGAGAAAAGTTTCCATCCGATTTCTAATACACAAACAGCAGTTGACGGGCGTTGCCTGGTGAAACGTTGTTGTGTAAGGAGGAGAAATGCGTACCATCACGTTTCCGACTTTCATAAAGGTAGGATTTTAGCCTTTATTACGACCAGAGGTGGTTGTTCTGGGTACTGATTTCTCAGGATCTATGCACCCAAATTGCGTGAAAATGTAATCACATATCAGTTCTAGTATAATATATTTGTCCAATGAATACCCGTTTATCGTCCGCAGCTCGTGGTCGTGCGGTAGCGTTCTCGCTTCCGACGCCCGGGTTCGATTCACGGCGGGGTCAGGGATTTTCTCTGTCTCGTGATGACTGGGTGTTGTGTGATGTCCTTAGGTTAGTTAGGTTTAAGTAGTTCTAAGTTCTAGGGGACTGATGACCATAGATGTTACGTCCCATAGTGCTCAGAGCTAATACCCGTTTATCATCAGCATTTCTTCTTGGTGTAACAATTTTAATGGCCAGTAGTGTAAATTGTACATAGTGAAGCGTGGGGTATAACACTATACGGTATTTTTGATTAAGTTCCGGGAGCATGATATTACCCTGACACCTCCAAACAAGGTCTCTGCAGCAAGATAACGGCGGCCATTGGTTTGAAACACAGATCCAACCAAATGAACAGCTCCCTCGTCCATTTCTCATTAGTTCGAGCGACATCAGGCGATGGCTCTGCGCCCCTTTCATGAACGTCGTCCCTACGTCAAGTACATTCGACTTCAGCTCCGTTTCTGCCAGCACCTGCTGTTGCATACGAGACAGTTGCCTCTGCCCTCGGGTCACTCCTGCGCACGGGTCGCACACATCTGGATTCCCCTCCGTTTACACGCCACCGTGTGCGTGTGTGTTTGCGTTCCACTTAATTTGATTTTCGGCCCCTGCTTATTTACACGATAACTTGGGGTGGCTCCCTATCACGAAACTGGTCGAGCGTATTACATAGCCAATCAAATTGAATTCAGTATCTCCCTGCAGTTTCCACTGGGAATCCGCTTTTGCCAGATGTATTTTAAAAAAACCTAAGTGCCAATAACGTAATTAAACTCTGCAGAACACGTCTTTTAACAAATCTGACCGGTGAAGAAAGCAATGATACGATCCCCTCTAATATTAATTTTCGCTGTTGGCTGTACATGTTTTTCATGACTGTTTTCTAATAACATTATATGTATATACTGCAGTCACTCGCAATGTTTATGACGTATTAACGTCATAACATTAATTTATTTGCATTACATTTCGAGTCATTGATGCTTATCTTGCAGTAAAAAGTGAACCCGACTTACAACAGTGTAAGTAAGTGCTACAAAACAAGAACAGACTAACACTGCACCCAAAGGGCGCAACGCATAATATCGCCAAAAATACTTACATAACAATATGCCTTTTTTGTAGCATATAGGGTGAGGCAGTTAAGTTCCATACCTCAGGTATTTCCAGAAGTCGAAATTCTGTTTTCAGCCAGGTGAGATGTGAGAAAGTCCTCACTGAACAACTTTTCAAAATTATATTAATTGCAGAGATATCGATGTCAAATTGACATTTTCAAACGGAACTATAGTAATTTCTGCTGCTAGTATCGTGTTTTTAAAAGATACTAATTCAACGGTGTTTTCGTCTTCAAATTTTGATTACTGGTTTCAGAGTAATAACAAAACAGAACGCACGGTGTTTCTGTTTTGGACATGAAACTGATTTCTGTTTTATGCGGGAGTTAAGAGATTTCATACCCAAATAAGAAATACGTACGTGGGAAAAATGATGCTGTACCGCCACGACACGGGTTGAAGGGGAGGTTTACTATCTTTGGCCCGAAAAAAAGCATGTTCTTTGAGAATTGTTTTCTCAGCACGTGTTATAGATATCAATGTCAAATTTGGTCAAAATGTTTACTGATATTTCCTCTACAAACTGGAATTTTTTCGACCGGAAATGTCGAGGAGCAAAGGCAGAAGTGCCGTCGGAACGAAACAAAATTTCGATGTAGACCTCCATGCGCAGTATGTCACAGGTCAGCCAGCTCCTCTGAAATCGAACTTGAGTTGACGTTAGCGAATTATATAAGATTCTTTAGGAGTTGTACCTCGCTTAAGTTATTTGGACCATTGGAAACAAAATGGCGGCCATTTGAAAAAAATAGGGTTTCTTTCATCGATTTTTCGACTTCGTCGGCCAACTAAAACTATTTATAGTTGATGGATCGGAATAAAAATGGTACAACTCCTAGATGATTTAGTCAGCTTAGTCGGAACAATCATGCCATCATCGGTTCAGTAGATTTGAAGTTTCCATACCGTGCGATGAAAAATAAAAAATAAAAAAATAAAAATAAAACGAACCGTCATTTCGAGAAAAACGCGTTTGAAGTTTTGACTAAATATAAATGCATTATTATGCAACGTACATTTAATCTGCTATTCCCGGTCCATAAACTAGTCCTTCCTCTTCCTCATAGAGGGCGTTCTGCTCGGTCCGGTTCATCCTGCGCTGCTCCAGAGCCGCTGCTACGGTCGGTGACAAGCGGTTTTCGGCCGCTTGAATCCGGTTGTTGTCCGAATTCTTGGCGAACAGCGTCGAATAGAGTCCCAGGGTGACGTCTATCGTTGTCATGATCCTCAGAATTGCTGAATACCCTTCGTTGAAACTGCTCACTGCCAGGAAAGTCGCAATCTCCACAGTCTTCGCACCAGAATGCAAATGCGTTGGGACTAACTTCCAAACACACGCGTTCAAACTTTCATTTTTTGTGTGTTTCCTCCCAAGCACCTGTACAATAACTCGTGCGCCGAAAGAAAAACACTGGGGGGTGAAAACGGCTGATTTAGGGTAGGTGAATTTTTTTGTTCCACCGCGAATAACAAACATTTGCGTTCTGTATTCGGAAAAACCGTTTCAGGGGTTGATTCTAGATACTTTTATGGCTACAAAAATGCAATTTTTAAAAAATCGATTTTTTGTACCAAAAGATAGTAAACCTCCCCTCAAAGAGGAAATTTTGCAATCATTCTGTGTGGCTCATGAGTGTCGAGTAACGGTTTGTTTGAAAAAAATAAATAAATATCTTTTACAAATCGAGAGAAACTGTATGCGCTACTTCTCTACGGAGAATGCGGAAGGAACACGAAGGGAATAGTTGAGACAGTTGACAAATAAAGACATCCCGACAGACGGCGTCCAAAAATTGTGACCATATTTAGTGAATGCACGAGATATTGTTATCGGAAGCACGCTGGAATAGTAGGCTGAAGCTAAGGAGGCCTGTAACGACGACAGCAAACGAAGTAGGCGATCCGGCAGCTCTTGTTCGTAACACACGTTGGCTCCACAGAAACTGCGAGAGCCTTGTCTGCATTCAGCGTGCAAAGAGCCTCAGTCCGTATCACCACTCACTTCACTAAAACATTAACCGGCTGGACTGCAGAACATGCAAGGAGTTCTACCGCTCGGTTCTGATGCCACATGAAGACAGTAGGTTCTTTCTTTAAAGATTTTATTTGGCGGTAAAACTACTTTTGCAACGTTGTTTTACTTTTAAGGGGCTCCGGAACGCCCTATACTTGCAATGTTAAAATAACGCTTATAAATTACATCTTTCCTCACAAAGTATTTGAGGTAGGAAGTTGAACTTTTTACAGACTATTTATTGGAATATGGGCTACAACTTAACACAGGGATTTTACAAAATTTTAGTTCAGTTATTAAAGATGATTTTTTTTCAATTGTAATGAAAATTCACAACATTTTTTTGCAATTTTTTTATTTATATATTCAAAAATATACAGTTTTTTGGAAAAATGCTGTGTTAAATTATGCAGAAGGTACTGTGTAACATTTACTCAAAGTTTGAAACAAATATGTTTGGAAGATCCTTAGAAAACATGTAATTAGTATGAGAAAATAAAAGTTTTGGGAATCGAGCGACAAAGATTGGATTAACTTTTTAGTGCATTCCAGGTCCATAGGATGGATTATCTTCATCCTCTGCAAACTCCTCCTCCAGCTTCCTCTTGTTCCTCCTCCTGTTTACTCTTGCTTGTATTTCTAGACTCTTTACAGCCCTGTCTGTAGCCCGAAGGCGTTCCTTGTCTAAAGCAAGCATCGCTCGTACCATGTTAGAACCTATCTTCATTCCCATATTTCTAAATACCTTGCACCTTACGATGTTGCCATCATTGAAAGTCGCAACAGCATCATACACACCAAAGTGAAGTGTTTCTATTCCAACAAATACAGTCTTGGGGATTCTCGACCATATAACACTATTTACACTTTCATTGGGGTTTTGAGACGTTATACTTCCCGTATATGCAATAGCTTTGACCAACTGAGTTGAGTGGAGAGGAGCCTCTTGTAGCTGTAGATGCAGGTAGCATGCAGCAGCCCTTATCAGTTAGGAGGCCTAGGTTAGTTGCAAAGTCAAACAGAAGGAAGAAGGTTCTGCTGCTAGGTTCACTCACATGGTTATTGTCTTTATTGTTTATAGTAATAACACATACCTTTGGCTTTCCAACATTTCTCCTTTTCTTAAAAGCCTTCAGAGGATTTCTAAGAACTTTACTTTTACTCATTATTATACTTCAACAAAACAGAGACTCAAGAAACAGAATTAATTACGAATATTTTCGAGATAACGACAGAGTAAATAAACATGAAACAATCGACAATCACACCAGCGATATATATTGAACCATCACAGGTTAGCCACAACACATACTTTATCTCACATCACTAAAATGTACCTGATGAACACGGACGTTAATAATAACACCATTTGACAGCAGTTTAACAGCGCCACAGTGGGTCACGCCCATGTAGAACACATTTCAAAAAAATTTAAAAATAGTTGTAGTCTTCGGAATTGAATAAATTATATATCTATTAAAAGGTAATAGTCTGCAGATTCAGAAAACGCAAAAAAAGTAAAAATTGAACTTTTCGTGATTTTGAGCCTTTCCGGAGCCCCTTAATGATTTTCATCTTGTAACCTCTCTTCGATAGCATATCCATTCCATTCATCCAACGGCCTTGACGCAGTGGTAACTCCGGTTCCCGTCAGATCACCGAAGTTCAGCGCTGTCGAGCTGGGCTAGCACTTGGATGGGTGACCATCCGGTCTGCCGAGCGCTGTTGGCAAGCAGGGTGCACTCCGCCCTTGTGAGGCAAACTGAGGAGCTACTTGACTGTGAAGTAGCGGCTCCGGTCTCGTAAACAGACATACGGCCGGAAGAGCGGTGTGCTGACCAGATGCCCCTCCGTATCCGCATCCAATGACGCCTATGAGCTGAGGATGACACACGGCGGCCGGTCAGTACCGTTGGACCTTCATGGCCTGTTCGGGAGGAGTTTAGTTTAGTTTTTATCCATTCCATTCATTATTTTTCCCAGTACATTGTAAAGTCTGAAATAATTACAATGTCGTGTGCATATCATTCGTCTATACTTTATCAACGTTATTTTCATGTAGTGACCCATTTCTTGATCATGGAGATTTGCTACTCATTTTGGTCCTGCGGCACTACATGTGTGAAACAGCCGAGGAATCTGAACATCAGATAAAGTCGAGTGTGAATATTTGGGAAGGTGGATTTATAGGAGACTACGTGATTGCTCAAAAAATGTGTGTGAAAACTTATGGGGACTTAACTGCTAAGGTCATCAGTCCCTAAGCTTACACTCTACTTAACCTAAATCATCCTAAGGACCAACACACACACCCGTGCCCGAGGGAGGACTTGAACCTCCGCCGGTACCAGCCGTACAGTCCATGACTGCAGCGCCTTAGTCCGCTCGCGTGATTGCTCCTTACGTCACTGAAGAAACCATAACGTCTAAAAGATACGCACAATTTCTTACCGAAGTGTCACCGGCTCTTCTAGAGGAAACACCGCTTGAAGTGTTAGATGTAAGTGGTATCAATACGACGGGTGCCCTAGCTTGCGGCTAGGAAAATGCTCACACAGCTCCGTCCCCATCGCTGAGTACGATGTGATGGCGTTATGTTCTCCTGATTTCACGCCACTGGAGATTTTTCTTTGCGGTAAACTCAGAGATGAAATCTATGCCCAAATTCCGACGACCTCAGACGATTTAAAATATCCCATTGTTGTAGCTTGTACTCTGGCGTCGAAATAATCTCTTCATTACCTCAAATAACTCGTTTCACCCGCGACTACAAACGTGTCTTATTACAGTAGGCGGTGGGCATTTCGATAACATGACAAAAATGGAATACTAAGAAAGCGTTTATGACCGCCAACTTTTATGATTTACTTTCTTTTGATGCTGTTGCTGATGAAATTTTGCAATATAAATGCAGATCTTGACATTAAACTGATGACACGAAGTTATTATCTAAAAATTTTTACACCTTAATTACCTTTTTTAGAAATTCGTTCAGTTTTAGAGACCACCTTTCAAGGCTCTGGCAGAATCAAGGGTAGAAATGTAACTGTGGTTAATTGTTGAATCATCCGTACATGCCCCGTCCTTTGCCTTTCAAGTGTTACGTCGGTCCACGACATTTAGCCAAGTGTGACTGGAATCACCTTTAAAGTGAGCTTTTTTCCACCATTCCGGTTTTGTAATCAGACTGTTTTAGCTGCGTCGAGAACGAGCGTTCCATCAGCCTGACGTTGCAGGTCCGCACAACAACACCAACTTCCACATAAGTCAGCGATTTAAAACAGATGATTCCTAAGTTAGAATTATTGAAATTTGTCCGATGCTGGTAACAAAATTTTGAAGAGTGAAACACCGTGGAATTTGTCTGGTTTAGAACTACTATACTATCTGCAGATGTTATTGACTTATTATGGCGACGGAAAAGTAAAGGAAGAGAGATTTAAATTGCGATCTATTTCAATGAATATTAAACTTGAAATTATGAAGTGGGAATGAGTCTTACTTGAATGTTAAATGTTAATGTGCTTCGGAAAGAAGCTTTTCACTTTATTTAAGAATGCGTTAAATGGATCGAAGCTCTCAGGACTATCAAGCTATGCCTAATTAGTTTACTTGTACGAGGCAGGCTCTACTTCTGCCCTAGTGATCAAATTGTAGCGATACTAAGCTCTGCCCATCGCACTTCACATCGTTCCTGTTACACGCCGCTCTCCTGAAAGGATTATTTATTTCTCACGTTAGACGTGCTTGCCACCAACTCTCGTAGCATACTCAGGAACGTATGAATGTAATCGTCTCGGTTTTGGCGGAGAAAATACACTACTGGCCATTAAAATTGCTACACCACGAAGATGACGTGCTACAGACGCGAAATTTAGACGACAGGAAGAAGATGCTGTGATACGCAAATGATCGGCTCTTCAGAGCATTCACACGAGGTTGGCGCCTGTGGCGACACCTACAACCTGCTGACATGAGGAAAATTTCTAACCGATTTCTCATACACAAACAGCAGTTTCCCGCCGGTGCCTGGTGAAACATTGTTGTGATGCCTCGTGTAAGGAAGAGATATGCGTACCATCACGTTTCCGACTTTGATAAAGACCGGATTGTAGCCTGTCGCGATTGCGGTTTACCGTATCGCGACATTGCTGCTCGCGTTGGTCTAGATCCAATTACTGTTAGCAGAATATGGAATCGGTGGGTTCAGGCTGCGTAATACGGAACGCTGTGCTGGATCCCAACGGCCTCGTATCACTAGCAACCGAGATGACAGGCATCTTATCCGCGTGGCTGTAACGGATCGTGCCGCCACGTCTCGATCCCTGAGTCAGCCGATGGGGACAACTACTATACTATCTGCAGATGTTATTGACTTATTATGGCGACGGAAAAGTAAAGGAAGAGAGATTTAAATTGCGATCTACTTCAATGAATATTAAACTTGAAATTATGAAGTGGGAATGAGTCTTACTTGAATGTTAAATGTTAATGTGCTTCGGAAAGAAGCTTTTCACTTTATTTAAGAATGCGTTAAATGGATCGAAGCTCGCAGGACTATCAAGCTATGCCTAATTAGTTTACTTGTACGAGGCAGGCTCTACTTCTGCCCTAGTGATCAAATTGTAGCGATACTAAGCTCTGCCCATCGCACTTCACATCGTTCCTGTTACACGCCGCTCTCCTGAAAGGATTATTTATTTCTCACGTTAGACGTGCTTGCCACCAACTCTCGTAGCATACTCAGGAACGTATGAATGTAATCGTCTCGGTTTTGGCGGAGAAAATACACTACTGGCCATTAAAATTGCTACACCACGAAGATGACGTGCTACAGACGCGAAATTTAGACGACAGGAAGAAGATGCTGTGATACGCAAATGATCGGCTCTTCAGAGCATTCACACGAGGTTGGCGCCTGTGGCGACACCTACAACCTGCTGACATGAGGAAAATTTCTAACCGATTTCTCATACACAAACAGCAGTTTCCCGCCGGTGCCTGGTGAAACATTGTTGTGATACCTCGTGTAAGGAAGAGATATGCGTACCATCACGTTTCCGACTTTGATAAAGACCGGATTGTAGCCTGTCGCGATTGCGGTTTATCGTATCGCGACATTGCTGCTCGCGTTGGGCGAGATCCAATGACTGTTAGCACAATATGGAATCGGTAGGTTCAGGAGGGTAATACGGAACGCTGTGCTGGATCCCAACGGCCTCGTATCACTAGCAGTCGAGATGACAGGCATCTTATCCGCATGGCTGTAACGGATCGTGCCGCCACGTCTCGATCCGTGAGTCAACAGATGGGGACGTTTGCAAGACAACAACCATCTGCACGAACAGTTACACGACGTTTGCAGCAGCATGGACTGTCTGCTCGGAGACCATGGCTGCAGTTACCCTTGACGCTGCATCACAGACAGGAGCACCTGCGATGGTGTACTCAACGACGAACCTGGGTGCACGAATGGCAAAACGTCATTTTTTCGGATGAGT
Source organism: Schistocerca cancellata (assembly GCF_023864275.1). Lineage (NCBI taxonomy): Eukaryota > Metazoa > Arthropoda > Insecta > Orthoptera > Acrididae > Schistocerca > Schistocerca cancellata. The sequence continues at coordinate 807,043,089 of NC_064630.1, forward strand.
CCAGGTTCTGTTTACGGCATCATGATGGTCGCATTCGTGTTTGGCGTCATCGCGGTGAACGCACATTGGAAGCGTGTATTCGTCATCGTCTTACTGGCGTATTACCCAGCGAGATTGTACGGAGTGCTATTGGTTACACGTCTCGGTCACGTCTTGTTCGCATGGACGGCACTTTGAACAGTGGACGTAACGTTGCAGATGTGTTACGACCCGTGACTCGTGGCTATACCCTTTTTTCGAAATCCTACATTTCAGCAGGTAAATGCATGACCGCATGTTGCAGGTTTTGTACGGGCCTTTCTGGATACAGAAAATGTTCGACTGCTGCCCTGGCCAGCACATTCTCCAGATCTCTCACCAATTGAAAACGTTTGGTCAGTGGTGGCCGAGCAACTGGCTCGTCACTATACGCCACTCACTACTCCTGATGAACTGTGGTATCGTGTTGAAGCTGCATGGGCAGCTGTACCTCTACACGCCATCCAAGCTCTGTTTGACTCAATGCCCAGGCGTATCAAGGCCGTTATTACGGCCAGAGGTGGTTGATCTGGGTACCGATTTCTCAGGATCTATGCACCCAAATTGCGTGAAAATGTAATCACATGTGAGTTCTAGTATAATACATTTGTTCAATGAATACCCGTTTATCATGTGATTTTCCTTTTGTGTAGCAATTTTAATGGCCAGTAGTGTATTAGTAAATTATAGTCCCAATGTAAAGGTGACCTATTGCGACGAAACCGGAGCGCATTCAGTCTGTAACTAACAACACTCATAAAGCGACTGATTGAATATCTTATCTTGTGAATATGTAAATTCGACGGACAATTTTCCAAAGTTGTAAAATGATGAAATTTCTCGCCTTTGAATAAATACACTCCTGGAAATTGAAATAAGAACACCGTGAATTCATTGTCCCAGGAAGGGGAAACTTTATTGACACAGTCCTGGGGTCAGATACATCACATGATCACACTGACAGAACCACAGGCACATAGACACAGGCAACAGAGCATGCACAATGTCGGCACTAGTACAGTGTATATCCACCTTTCGCAGCAATGCAGGCTGCTATTCTCCCATGGAGACGATCGTAGAGATGCTGGATGTAGTCCTGTGGAACGGCTTGCCATGCCATTTCCACCTGGCGCCTCAGTTGGACCAGCGTTCGTGCTGGACGTGCAGACCGCGTGAGACGACGCTTCATCCAGTCCCAAACATGCTCAATGGGGGACAGATCCGGAGATCTTGCTGGCCAGGGTAGTTGACTTACACCTTCTAGAGCACGTTGGGTGGCACAGGATACATGCGGACGTGTATTGTCCTGTTGGAACAGCAAGTTCCCTTGCCGGTCTAGGAATGGTAGAACGATGGGTTCGATTACGGTTTGGATGTACCGTGCACTATTCAGTGTCCCCTCGACGATCACCAGTGGTGTACGGCCAGTGTAGGAGATCGCTCCCCACACCATGATGCCGGGTGTTGGCCCTGTGTGCCTCGGTCGTATGCAGTCCTGATTGTGGCGCTCCCCTGCACGGCGCCAAACACGCATACGACCATCATTGGCATCAAGGCAGAAGCGACTCTCATCGCTGAAGACGACACGTCTCCATTCGTCCCTCCATTCACGCCTGTCGCGACACCACTGGAGGCGGGCTGCACGATGTTGGGGCGTGAGCGGAAGACGGCCTAACGGTGTGCGGGACCGTAGCCCAGCTTCATGGAGACGGTTGCGAATGGTCCTCGCCGATACCCCAGGAGCAACAGTGTCCCTAATTTGCTGGGAAGTGGCGGTGCGGTCCCCTACGGCACTGCGTAGGATCCTACGGTCTTGGCGTGCATCCGTGCGTCGCTGCGGTCCGGTCCCAGGTCGACGGGCACGTGCACCTTCCGCCGACCACTGGCGACAACATCGATGTACTGTGGAGACCTCACGCCCCACGTGTTGAGCAATTCGGCGGTACGTCCACCCGGCCTCCCGCATGCCCACTATACGCCCTCGCTCAAAGTCCGTCAACTGCACATACGGTTCACGTCCACGCTGTCGCGGCATGCTACCAGTGTTAAAGACTGCGATGGAGCTCCGTATGCCACGGCAAACTGGCTGACACTGACGGCGGCGGTGCACAAATGCTGCGCAGCTAGCGCCATTCGACGGCCAACACCGCGGTTCCTGGTGTGTCCGCTGTGCCGTGCGTGTGATCATTGCTTGTACAGCCCTCTCGCAGTGTCCGGAGCAAGTATGGTGGGTCTGACACACCGGTGTCAATGTGTTCTTTTTTCCATTTCCAGGAGTGTATTTATTTGCACTATAGTTACCTTTAACAACACGATCACTTTCGTATTTCTGTTGCTTCAGCGTTTAAATTAACTTAATTCTCTAAGTAATTCCGTAATGACTGCCGTGTAATATGATAAGATCCGCTCCGGCGACACGTCTTTCTATTCCAGTATGGCCGGCCGGTGTGGCAGAGCGGTTCTAGACGCTTTAGTCTTAAACCGCGCGACCGCTACGACCGCAGGTTCGAATCCTGCCTCGGGCATGGATGTTTGTGATGTCCGTAGGTTAGTTAGGTTTAACTAGTTCTCAGTTCTAGGGGACTTATGACCTCAGATGTTAAGTCCCATAGTGCTCAGAGCCATTTGAACCATTTGAACCTGCAATACGACGTGGGATGGACTCGGCTAATGTCTGAAGTAGCCCTGGAGGGAAATGACACCAGGAATCTTGCAGGGTGTCTCTGATTTCGCGTTCACACACATGTAGTGTAGCTGAATCCTTGTTTCCATTCCGCAGTGTGTCTTTTCTTGCGGACCGTGCACCATGCATGCGTACAGCTGTCCTGTGGCGCTGCAGAAACTCAGGACTTCATGCATCGATTCAGTTTAGTTTGTCTTTTCAACTGGACGAACGACGCGGAAGCACATTTTGCATAGACACGGTTACAAAGGAAATGACCACGAAATTTTAATATTTTCATTTATAATTTCATATTTATCACATTTGTAGGTTCTTGTATAATTATTATTATAACGGTTTTCTACCACGAAAACGAATCAATTATAGTACTATTGCACTGTGAAAGTTCTTGATCCCACATTTTAAAACTGATTTTCATTATTCATTGTGCATAAAATCAAACTACATTCACGTAAAAAAGTCGCAACACTACTTAGGAGTTATGCGACACAAACGAAAGTTCTCAAGCGTATATCTACATCTGAAAGATGATGTCTATTCAAATTTCGCGCCAATCGCATTAGAGTGGCGCTAGTAACGTACTAAGAGGGTGCTAACAACGGTCATTTTGTTGCATGTCATGAAGTGTTCACTGAGTTTGGGCGAGGTAGTTAACAGCCCTACGAGAAGGTGAATGCTCCTTCCGCGATGTTGCAGAAAGACTTGGGAGGGACGTAGCCACTGTACATGACTGCTGGCAACGGCAGTCACGAGAAAGTACGGTCGGAAGAAGGTCGAGGTCGAGATGACCACACGGCACTACCTAGACGGAAGACCGTCGTGCTCGTGATATGGCTTTGGTGCATTGTACTGCATCTCTAGCAGCAAGCTGAGCAGCTGTTGGCATCACAGCGACGCAACAAATCGGTTACTTCGAGGAGAGCTCCGAACAAGACGCCTTGTAGTAGAGATGGGTCGTTCGCGAACTAACGGGTCCAAAGGAACGGTTGATCAAGATGAACGGAACGAGCAAGGAACGCATTCTAAGGAATGGTCTATCATAGTTCACTTCGGTCCCAGCTTTCTACTTATAGTTCCCGGGAGCGGGAAACGGTCGGTCTCGTTCAACGACATGTCGGCCGGTCTCGTTCCAGCCTCGGTCCCGTTCCCGTCTGGCTCCTTCTCGGTCTCGCTCGGCCGGACTCGTCCTTCTTCGTGTGGCCACTCGTCGCAGTTCCACTGCCGACTGCTCATAGTTCAGTATAGATTTGACGTTCGTTTCGTTCGCTGCGCACGCCCGTTCTAGATATGTTTCAAACCTTTTTTGAACTCTAAACTTCTGGTTCTTTTCGTATTCTGTTCACCGTCCATGACCGGTAATTAAAATGTTTTATAATTACGTAAATTACATAAAAATTACGTGGTAAGTAATACACACATCTTTACAGGTAACTGTGGTGTCACCGCCAGACACCACACTTGCTAGGTGGTAGCCTTTAAATCGGCCGCGGTCCGCTAGTATACGACGGACCCGCGTGTCGCCACAGTCAGTGATTGCAGACCGAGCGCCGCCACACGGCAGGTCTAGAGACAGATCCTAGCACTCGCCCCAGTTGTACAGCAGACTTTGCTAGCGATGCTACACTGACAAATACGCTCTCATTTGCCGAGACGATAGTTAGCATAGCCTTCAGCTACGTCAATTGCTACGACCTAGCAAGGCGCCATTACCAGTGTATATTGAGATTATATAATGTATCAACAAGAGCGATGTTCACCAATTACGGAATAAAGTTAGGTATTACATCAACTACGTACTTTATTTGCTATATTAACTACTTTACACTGTACCAGACCTCACGCAAGCCTGCGTGAGCTAAGCGCGTGCATTTCGGCATCCTCGCATAGTGACTTGGCTGTCTTGCCAAGTCACAACATTAACAAAACGGCATATCAGCTTATTTCACTATATCGATGAACATCAGAAGAAATACTTGTAAAAAGGCAAGTTTTATTTGTTATTAGACATGCGAAGGAAGTCGGCACGGCACACACGAGTGCCCATTTTCCGTCTTTTTTTTTATCCAAGGTAAAAATGCATGTTCACTGTTATGGAAGGTAGATCGACTTACAACCGAATGAAGCCCGCGCTCCGTAATCGATGTCTGGTGTCACATTTTGTAAAGAGAACATTATAACTTCTACAATATTATTTCAGTGGTTACCTATTGTTTCGAAGTTGTTGTTTGCATTAGCCTATTTGTTATTTCATCGCTGCCTAATTATTACATTTTTATCTATTCTGCTCGTAGCGATCAACAAATCGGGCGGTATTGGCGAGCAGTCAGTACCCGGAACCGGTTTTTCGTGCGCGACGTTATATTATTTCACAGCGATCAGCCACATAACGCTACAGTTGGCTAAACGAGAGGTTTTGCATAATCACGAAAATTACAATTGTGTGAGAATTCTGCTATGAATAAAAATTCTGTGCTCCAGGGGGGAGGCAAGTGTCCCTTCTTGGCGCCTTCCATCTTCAGTCCCTATGCTACTAATTTTCTATTTTTCGTGAGAAGCATATACCAAGCACAAATGAACGGTGAACGAGTAAAAATCTACGGTTTCCAAAAAAGAGCGATCACCAATGAACCAGTTCCCAAGGATGAAAGAGTTTGCCATCTCTACCCTGTAGCGTGCGTTCCACTGATCGGAAACCACAGCCACTTGCGACTTCAGTGATATCAAGCGAAAGCTCACTGGAGGGCGTGGTGGAGGTCTGTTGTGTTATGTAATGAAATTTGATTCTGCCTCTTTGCCCCTGATGGCCGTGTGTTGGTTAGAAGAAGGCCACCTGGGCTTGCAAACAACCTGTCTGCTTGCTAGACACACGGGCCCTACCCCTGGTGTCATGATCTGGTGTGCGATTTCGTACGACAGTAGACGCACTCCAGGTCTGTCTCCAATCGAACACATATGGGGACGTACCGGACGACAGCTCCAGAGTCAACCACGAACAACGTTAACCATCCCTGTATTGGCCCACTAAGGGCAACAGGAATGGAACTCCAATCTAGAAACAAACACAATGCATGCACGTATGTATGCTTGCATTCAACATTCTGGCGGTTATATCGGTTATTGACGTACCAGCATTTTACGTTTGCAATGGCTTATCCCGCCACGGCTGAAAAATGCTAACACGAATTCTTTACAAACGAGTAGAGAAACTGGTAGAAGCCGACCTCGGGGAAGATCAGTTTGGATTCCGTACAAATGCTGAAACACGTGAGGTAATACTCACCCTACGACTTATCTTAGAAAATAGATTAAGGAAAGGCAACCCTACGTTTCTAGCGTTTGTAGACTTAGAGAAAGCTTTTCACAATGTTGACTGCAATACTCTTTCAAACTCTGAAGGTGGCAGGGGTAAAATACAGGGAGCGAAAGGGTATTTACGATTTGTACAGAAATCAGATGGCAGCTATAACAGTCGAGGGGCGTGAAAGGGAAGCAGTGGCTGGGAAGGGAGTGAGACAGGGTTGTAGCCTATCCCCGATGTTATTCAATCTGTATATTGAGCAAGCAGTAAAGGAAACAAAATAAAAATTCGGAGTAGGTATTAAAATCCATGGAGAAGAAATGAAATCTTTGAGGTTCGCCGATGACATTGTAATTCTGTCAGAGACAGTACAAGACTTGGAAGAGCAGTTGAATGGAATTGGCAGTGTTTGAAAGGAAGATATGAACATCAACAAAAGCAAAACGAAGTGCAGTTTTACGTGGTTTTATGCTTTATTAGAGACTTACTACTTTATCAGTTGATTTGTTTTCACCACGTAACGCCCGCTGTTTACGTCCTTCTTCGTTGCTGAGCGATGTATCACTTTTCGTTCTGACGTCGCAACTCTTCCTTTCCTATACCTTTACTGCTTTTTACCTATATAAATGATGAACCATCATTTTTGCCGTTTAACAACTTTTTAATAACTGTGGAAGTATTACAGGCATCGGGTTCCACCTAATGTGTCACCCGACTATACGTTTTGCGTGAACCTTTCAAGACTCGATCGATCTGTTTACAAAGAGAAAGCAGAACATCTCTTCCTTTGACGTCGTCCAACAACGACCTAGGAAGCTAGACGCCCTCGCGGCCCAGGCTCTTCCATGGCTGGCGGCAGTTTGCAGTAGTTTGCGTTTTATTCCTTGCCCACTTGCCGCTACGTCGAACATTCGTGGTGATCTTTGGGCAACGTCTTCCACTTCATCTGCAACATAAATGAACTTTCTTGCCGCAGTATTTCCGAAAACCCAAAAACAAACTTAAAGAACATAATAATAATAACTGTTCTTACAATTATTCGTATAAGTCTTGGTCGATTTAATGATGGGTGGGACAGGCCTAAGCCTTGTGACACCACAGAAGATAATGGGATGTAGACGAATTGAATCAGGTGATGCTGCGGGAATTAGATTAGAAAATGGGACGCTTCAAGTAGTAAATGAATTTTGCTATTTGGACAGGAAAATAACTGAGGATGGTCGAAGAGAGTATAAAATGTAGATTCGCGATGGCAAGGAAAGCGTTTCTGAAGAAGAGAAATTTCTTAACGTCGAGTGTAGATTTAAGTGTCAAGAAGTCGTTTCTGAAAGTACTTGTATGGAGTGTAGCCATGTACGGAAGTGAAATGTGGACGATAAATAGTTTAGACAAGAAGAGAATAAAAGCTTTCGAAATGTGGTGCTACAGAAGAATGCTGAAGATTACATGGGTAGATCACATAACTAATGAGGAGGTACTGAATAGAATTGGAGAGAAGAGAAATTTGTGGCACAACTTGACTAGTAGAAGGGCTCGGTTGGTAGGGCATATTCTGAGGCAACAAGGGATCACCAATTTAGCATTGGAGGGCAGCGTGGAGGGTAAAAATCGTAGAGGGAGACCAAGAGATGAATACACTAAGTAGATTCATAAGGATGTAGGTTGCTGTAGGTATTGGGAGATGAAGAAGCTTGCACAGGGAAGAGTAGCATGAAGAGCCGCATCAAACACGTTTCTGGACTGAAGACCACAACAAAAACAACCCGCGCTTGCATTAACCTGTGATGTTAATCACTTAAATATGTTTCCTATACAGATATATTCCACAAATTTCGTCACCTACATTAATTAGTTTTGGTGTTGCAAGTTTTTTTCGTCGGTATATTTTTGGCTAGAAGTCAGATTTACGTATGTATCTTAATGAGCATCCACTGCGTCACATTAATCAAGACGCGAGGTAAGTGCACTTCGGAACAAGTACTTCTGCTAAGTAGCATTTGCTCGGAAAATAGCCACTACGCAACGTTAAAAACTGTAAACGTTTCAGTTTTTCCGAATCACTAGTTTGAAATTGTTTTCAATTTTTGAGATACGTACTTATTTTACTTCTAGAGAATAGTAACGTCATATTGTAAAATAGTATGCGTAATGTTAATTACAACATTTCAGTGTTATCTCATATTTTACTTTCTTTTATAATTATAGGTAATTGTATATAATGATTCTGTTTTTTTCTGTCACCAGTTGTTCTTTTGGTGAAATGTAATTACAGGACTGCTACTGTTCCCACTCTTCTAAATTGCGTTTTGGGTTTTGTAATTTCAGATGACTGCAGAAGCTTTGCTCTAGTCAGCTCTGTGACACGCAGTGTACACCCACGACGGCTAACGTCCTGGTTATAAACCTCAAATGGACAGTAATGTACGGGGAGTACACCGCTGAAATGAATTCAGTACTCAGTCAAAAATGTAGTTCAGTTTCGCGTTCATAAACCTATGACTGTTCGACAATGGTGACACCGTTAAAATCTCCTCGATGTCTCTATCATCTTAGCTGTTTAGTTGAAAACTACACACCGTATTCAATCATGGCCGAAGTTGCATCCGTTTAGCAATAAATAAAATATTTTTTGCCACAGACTAAGATATCAGTATGTGAGAACCAGGTCTCTGATCTATTTAAGTCCTAACTAAAGCAACTAGTTATAAGTTCAAAATCAAAATATTGTTTGTGAGAGAATTCCAGACATTCATATCAAGAATTTGTTCATGAGCTAAAACCAGTTGTGATGATACTTTCTAACTGAATTTTCGTCCTATGACATTACATAGTTACTGAATCATTTCTGATGTGGAGTGTAGGTCAGTAGAAAGATTTTTGAACGCGTGACGTTCATAAAGGTGGAAGATTATGTCATTCAGTCGTTGTAAGTATAAATTAATTTAATGCTATCTTAGATATTAGGAGTTTCCATACAGGTAATAAATACTGTCTCAAAATAAAACTGCTGACGAACTGTCGTTTTCAAAGAAAGGAGTCTGTGTTTCGCCTTGAATAAGAGCCGCCATTTGCCCTCGTTAATTTGGGATAAAACCAGTACCATATTTCTGGGCATTCGTAGGTCCATTTGAAACATGATCCCGCCGAAAGAGCGGTTAATGCCTTCACCATTGCACCACCTTGCTTTGCAAAACGGAAATACAGTATGCAGTTAGCGTGCGCATCTCGTTGGTAAGCTATGCCCCAGATAAGAAGAACGTGAGATACGGTGAAAGGTATACCGATAAGCTAGAAACGTATGTTACCTAGTCTGATCCGTATGGCTCATTAGGTAAATAGCGAGTGCAGAGTACAGTATGTGTACATACCTCTATATACAATAATCGGAATAAAAACCTGCAGCGTCAGCCAGATAGAAATTACAGATACGAAAATGTGATGCACTTCGATCGGAAGTGATTGTACCTGTTTTCGCAACGCCCTCCCCCTAATGAACTCACAATCAATTCTATTGTGACGGACCCCACAGCAATCCTTTTACCCTTAATTAATTCAGCCCCCTCTATCTCGTACAGCGCATTGAAATCGCCTTATTTTGGGGCCATCGTTTGGTTTGCTATAGGGTACCGGGGGAGGGGAGCACATTCCGTGAATTAAATGCAGCCTCGATGCAGACGAAGAAAACTGTTTTCTTCTTTCTTCCACGCACTGAATATATGAGAACACACAGTTCTTCAACACAAGTATTCGGGCAGCACGTGTCGTACGAACTGGAGCTGACAAAACCCTTTCAGTTCCATCAGCACATTTGGCAATTTGAGATGTTCGTTGTAATACAAGACATAAACGAGAGGTTATCCCAGACTAATAGAATCAAAAGAAGCAATAAGATTGTTTCTTGTAGAACGTATGTATTATTTACTGTCCATTCTTTGCAATAAAGAAGTGAATTTCCTTAGATTTGTAATGTAAAGCAAAAGAAAAAATTCCCTTCAAATAAACGAATAAATGACACGTAGAGTACTTAACTACGAAACATAATTAACTTAGTTATGGTGATACAAAGGCAGAAGTCATACGCGAAACATCTGAATGAAGGAAAGCTATATGTCAATGACTCGTTGATATTGAGTTAATTTTAAATTAAAAAATGTCTCAGTTGAACAGAACTTTTGAAAAAAATCAGTCATGAATTTGATGAAGAAACCAGACGTTTGCCTCGGGTGACTTAGGAGACATCATATGAAGTAAACTCTACTGGATGACGTAGATTTGAGTCAACTCTTTTATACATGACACCACCACGTTCGTTCACGAAAATACTGGTCCTCACAGAATCTGCTGGAGAACATTTTTTTAAACAAGCGACTTGTCATTTGGCGCCACTCCTCTGTCATTTCCTCTCGTACGTATTGCGTCACTTGGGTCTTAAACCGGCAGTGAGCATACATTCAGCCTCTACTCTTCGGCTATGTGGCGGGCGTCCAGATGCGGCAGTAGACGTTTCGGCGACAGAAGCGACTGCTCCATGTTTTCACTCTAATTAGCGCCACGGTTATATTGTTTTTACGAAACGGTAACATTTACGCTACACGACTGAAAGAGATGTGAGGTCCATTTTATTAGACGATCTATTTTAGGTTCTTTGAGGAGCTTTTGAGTATTCATAATTGTATTGGAAGAGTGTCATGTAACAGTAAGGGTGAGAAGATAATGTGCAGTCATCATAAACAGCGTTTTATATGACGCAGTTTTCATAACTATCATTATTTACAAGACAAGAAAGAATATGTGTACAGACCGGTAGGACCATAAGAATTTATTCAACTACATCCACTGTAAACCAAGATATAAATCCTACATATTTGACCATTTACACCAAGATGTAAATATGAACACAGCTACGACAAAGTAATTATGAGAAGGGCAACGAAATTAAAAGAAATATGTAAAAAGAAGAAATATGTATAAAATTAGGACACTCACAACAGCTGCCGACTCTAGCGCATAGTTTGTTTATGCCACTAGTCGGCTCCACAGTTGTGACTGGCTGCAGCCGCTAGTGATGGCAAGAAATTAAAAACTCCAAGACGGCAGATGACAAGAAATTTAAAAATTGTGAAAAAATTGAAAAATAAAAAACGGTGTAGGATGGTAAATGCAGAAAATGGCGTGAAATTTAAAAATGAAATCTGGCGGGGTAATTGAGCCTAATGGAGGTTTGAATCTCACCACCCAGCCCCTCAAACACTCCAACAAATCAGAGCATAATATTAAAATGTCACCAGATTAATAGTAAGAAATTACATAAATTCCCCTTGAAAGTAAAAGGTATGCATCATTTCCACAAAAGCCAAAAAATGTATGCTCACTTACATAACTCTGTATTTATTAACATGTAATTAAAACGACGTACAAAAATTAGGTCAGGGTGAAAGAAATGAGCGATTTGGCTCTGAGCACTATGGGACTTAACTAACATCTGTGGGCATCAGTCCCCTAGATCTCAGAACTACTTAAACCTAAGGACATTACACACATCCATGCCCGAGGCAGGATTCGAAGCTGTGGCCGTAGCGGTCGCGCGGTTCCAGACTGAAACGCCTAGAACCACTCTGCCACACCGGCCGGCAAATGAGCGATTTCCACAATATTGTGTGTACAGACATACCTCCAGCATAATATTAAAATTATACGTAAAACAGACTCCAGTTTGTATTATTTCACTTGAAAGCCAAAGATTATGATGTAACCATACATACCTCTGGATTTAATCAACATTTCATTAAAATTTTACATAAGAAAGGTCCCACATTCAACGGTATGCATCACTTTCACAGTACAGGGCACACCAACCTATACACGCACAAAATGGTTAATAGTTGAAAGGTAAAAGGTAAATGGTAAAACGTTAAATGGTAAATCATAAACAGTGAATGCCAAGTGGCAAATAGCAATGAACAATAAATAGTAAATGGCAAACAGGAAGCGAGACACTGTATGGTAAACGGTCGAATATTTGAACACTTATTGCCCCCAATACTGTTACAATAGACCCAAAATTGTAACAAATTTCCATAAAATTATGTCGATTTTCCCCCAAAGTTGTAACATACTGTCTCAGAACTTTAATAAATTGCCTCAAAATTATAGTAAACTGTTCAGCAATATTGTAAAAAATTGCCCTCTGTGCTGTCTCATCTTTTAAAATTCATCTCATTAAATATGTTTACTCTCTCTTTGCCTACTCATTAATTGTCATCTCACATAACTGTGGCTGCTCAGAAAATATTCATACAGACCACTGTAAATCTCCTGTCTTTCCATTCTTTCCATCTGTGCTGTATGATTAAATATCATCTCAGACTATTTAATAAATACCTCAGATTTTTGCACAATATATATATATATATATATATATATATATAATCATTAGTGGCAGGCCCACCATATGCTAGAGAATGAGAATAGTTCCTTCCACACATCACAGCAGGTCTGCTAACAGAAGATAAGTAATGTATTTCAATTTGCTAACGTTATGTCATATGAAGCACAAATTACAGGAGAAATGAGAAGGAAAGGAACTCAAACAAATACCCTGCATATAAAACTTACGATAAATTATTTTTCATAATATATTTTTACATGCAATCTATTTACATTAAGTGTCCATACATACAATATTTTTTCACTGTCTGAACAATTATGATGATTCAGTAAATTTACAACTAATGCTAAAATCCCGCGCATCTTTTTCAAAACCAGTTTATGTTGTTAACATTTTTCAGATTATTGTAGTGAACAAGATAGCTTTTCTTATAGATAAGATCAAAAGTACTTTCTTTGGCATCTTAATATTGGATAATCCTGTCATTATTTCCAGACATAAGGGCATATACAAATATTAATCTTGAACAGTCTTGGGGTACTCAGAATTCCCTTGTACTATGTAATCCATGTTCGAATCACCTGGTACGTTTTTCACATCAAAAGTTTCAACATCGCCTGTGGGAGGCCGCTGCAGCATCGCCCTACTCTATAGGCTATTCAGATCAAGATATGTAAGATTCGTCAATTTTATCATCATAATTGGCGACGAATATGTTGTTGGCAACTGCATATCTGCAAGATCGATGGACAATTCCGTCTCTGGTGCCACGCTAAACAATCTGGAATAGTTCGATATCAGCAGTACAGTGCAATTCTGCTTTAGTAATTTTCAACAGAGTATCCCATGCAAAGCCAGGAAAAGTAATACAGCCACGGGATCCATTTTGTATGACTTAAGGAAAAGATTTTTAGTTTTGTACATATTAGCAAAGAATAGAACGTCAATTTTCAAATATAAATCGAAATAATCATCAAGTGTCTAACACTTCAACATTAAATACATTGTAAGTTCTTCGGTAATCATTTTCTTTTCTTGTTTCATCTGTTAATAAACTTTAAAACGTGTCCATTGAAGCTGGAGATCTTTTAGTAAAATCGTATCGTTGCGCACATATTCATATGCAAATATTATCTTCTGATTAACCATATTAAATTGTCGATCATCAGGAATATATGTCTTCATTGAGTTCATCGAATTGTAACTGTGATGTGCACTTTTCAAGGGACGTAATCAAGAAATTTAGCAAACTGATAAACAGTAAATTTATGTTGTAGTACTGCTCTTGGTGCGCTACTGAAAAACTTTTTGTAAAAGAGATATAGTTTTCTGTATTTGATGGAAGAATAGAAATGTGACATAGATATAATTTAATTTCTTCATCACTATCTTTTCTTTTGTTCACAAATACTCGTGATCAAAAAATGTTCATCGTAGTTGTTGAGATTGTGGAATATGACAAGAACGGTATAGTAAGGCCTGTAGATCACGTTGAAACTTACATCACTTTCCTCATACGTACCCTGGGAAATATGACAAATCTCTGCTGAGAGGAATGCTGATTCTTCCTTTTGCTTAATATCATTTTTAATTCCGCAATAACATGCCATTCACATTCTCAGTAATTGCGCAAATCTGCTCACTAAACAACTAATGAAAATCGTTACTTCTGTACGATTTAAACTTGAGATATTCCTGGTCATACCCGCAAAGTAAGTTATAAGCAATGGCGAAGATTTATGCAGGTGCACCTGACCGGAATACAATCAGAATCGGTACTGCGGCTACAATCATCAACTGGTTCCAATATCCATTCTGTATCAACATAAATTACAAAACACTGTTTCAGTTAGTTGCTGAACTTTGTAAACAAGCTCGTTATTGTCAGAACGAAATATACTGCTGGCCGATTTAAACTGTATACGATCAACTAAATGTGTGTCAAACTTTTCCTGGGAACTAAAATAACACAGTCAGCAATCACATATTCCAGTGAATGCCGATGACAAGTAACAATACTAGTTTTGAGCCTTGATATATTTTTATGCAATAAAAATGATATACTCTATTTTACAGGTTCGTCATGATCACATAAATAGGGTCGTTTATAAATAATTCTTCTGCTGCCAGTCACGATTTTCTTTATTCTTCTTTCCAAGTGCATATTATACGAAATGATACTTAAATGGACACCCTAGCTGCAAAGAGGCGTCGATATACTTCATAGGGGACACGTTGAAAATGTGTGCCCCGACCGGGACTCGAACCCGGGCTCTCCTGCTTACATGGCAGACCCTCTATCCATCTGAGCCACCGAGGACACAGAGGATAGCGCGACTGCAGGGATTTATCCCTTGCACGCTCCCCGTGAGACATTCCCAACATGTCCACATCACTACATTCGTAGTGCGCCTAATAGATGTTTGCCCATCATACTCATTACTCGTGGCATATTACTTTCGGGAACAGATACTACCTTCATATACTGCATATCATACTCTGTGGAAGACCTATAATCTGTTATAATCTGTTGACTACTTCTAGGAACTAAAATAAAGAAAATCGTAACTGGCAGGAGAATTATTTATAATAAAACCTATTATTTTCAGAGTCGTAGGCTTTCAGAACCATTTATATGGATCACATAGAAAAAATGATGTATATCTGTATTATCAGTGTGCAAAATCAATAGATTTAAATGTCTCTCGAGGTGGTCTTTTTTGATATGACTAATTCTAAATTCTTGGTCTTACCTTTGGTCTTCCATGACCATCCACTAATAATCAGAATGTTTGATACCATAGATGTTTACAAATAAGTCTTTGTTTATTTTATCGAACATGATTCAGCTCTGGCAAAGTTTA
Organism: Schistocerca cancellata; assembly: GCF_023864275.1. Lineage (NCBI taxonomy): Eukaryota > Metazoa > Arthropoda > Insecta > Orthoptera > Acrididae > Schistocerca > Schistocerca cancellata. The sequence continues at coordinate 807,058,340 of NC_064630.1, forward strand.
ATTTCTTTGCAAACGAAAATATTTAGTTAAAGGGTCTGCGTTCTGCTTTACAGAATACGATGCAGATGGAACTGACCGTTTAAAACAAGCATTGTCATATGACACATTTATTGGGTTGGGTTGTTTCGGGAAGGAGTCCAGACAGCGAGGTCATCGGTCTCATCGGATTAGGGAAGGACGGGGAAGGAAGTCGGCCATGCCCTTTCAGAGGAACCATCCCGGCATTTGCCTGCAGCGATTTAGGGAAATCACGACACATTTATTACTGTATATTTATGTACTACGGGATTTGGCAGTTTCATGTATCCTCGTGCATAAAATAGTTTGTTCTCATTATTTTAATTTTCATCTGAACTATCTCCTTCAGTGCACACTTGGAATCATGAACATAGAAAGTTCCAATTTTTCTAGAAGTCGGTCTGTGATATTAACTGAATAGCATTCATCAGTAATTTGAGACTGCATTAGCTTCACTTTCCTTCTGTTGAGGTACATCTGCCTATCCGTGCCTGACTGCAAAAGATTTGTTGTTGTTGTTGTGGTCTTCAGTCCTGAGACTGGTTTGATGCAGCTCTCCATGCTACTCTATCCTGTGCAAGCTTCTTCATCTCCCAGTACCTACTGCAACCTACATCCTTCTGAATCTGCTTAGTGTATTCATCTCTTGGTCTCCCCCTACGATTTTTACCCTCCACGCTGCCCTCCAATATTAAATTGGTGATCCCTTGATGCCTCAGAACATGTCCTACCAACCGATCCCTTCTTCTGGTCAAGTTGTGCCACAAACTTCTCTTCTCCCCAATCCTATTCAATACTTCCTCATTAGTTATGTGATCTACCCATCTAATCTTCAGCATTCTTCTGTAGCACCACATTTCGAAAGCTTCTATTCTCTTCTTGTCCAAACTATTTACCGTCCATGTTTCACTTCCATACATGGCTACACTCCATACAAATACTTTCAGAAATGACTTCCTGACACTTAAATCTATACTCGATGTTAACAAATTTCTCTTCTTCAGAAACGCTTTCCTTGCCATTGCCAGTCTACATTTTATATCCTCTCTACTTCGACCATCATCAGTTATTTTGCTCCCTAAATAGCAAAACTCCTTTACTACTTGAAGTGTCTCATTTCCTAATCTAATTCCCTCAGCATCACCCGACTTAATTCGACTACATTCCATTATCCTCGTTTTGCTTTTGTTGATGTTCATCTTATATCCTCCTTTCAAGACACTGTCCATTCCGTTCAACTGCTCTTCCAGGTCCTTTGCTGTCTCTGACAGAATTACAATGTCATCGGCAAACCTCAAGGTTTTTATTTCTTCTCCATGGATTTTAATACATACTCCGAATTTTTCTTTTGTTTCCTTTACTGCTTGCTCAATATACAGATTGAATAACATCGGGGAGAGGCTACAACCCTGTCTCACTCCCTTCCCAACGACTGCTTCCCTTTCATGTCCCTCGACTCCTATAACTGCCATCTGGTTTCTGTACAAATTGTAAATAGCCTTTCGCTCCCTGTATTTTACCCCTGCCACCTTTAGAATTTGAAAGAGAGTATTCCAGTCAACATTGTCAAAAGCTTTCTCTAAGTCTACAAATGCTAGAAACGTAGGTTTGCCTTTCCTTAATCTTTGTTCTGAGATAAGTCGTAAGGTCAGTATTGCATCACGTGTTCCAGTATTTCTACGGAATCCAAACTGATCTGCTCCGAGGTCGGCTTCTACTAGTTTTTCCATTCGTCTGTAAAGAATTCGTGTTAGTATTTTGCAGCTGTGGCTTATTAAACTGATTGTTCGGTAATTTTCACATCTGCCAACACCTGATTTCTTTGGGATTGGAATTATTATATTCTTCTTGAAGTCTGAGGGTATTTCGCCTGTTTCATACATCTTGCTCACCAGATGGTAGAGTTTTGTCAGGACTGGCTCTCCCAAGGCCGTCAGTAGTTCCAATGGAATTTTGTCTACTCCAGGGGCCTTGTTTCGACTCAGGTCTTTCAGTGCTCTGTCAAACTCTTCACGCAGTATCGTATCTCCCATTTCATCTTCATCTACATCCTCTCCCATTTCCATAATATTGTCCTCAAGTACATCGCCCTTGTATAGAGCCTCTATATACTCCTTCCACCTTTCTGCTTTCCCTTCTTTGCTCAGAACTGGGTTTCCATCTGAGCTCTTGATGTTCATACAAGTGGTTCTCTTATCTCCAAAGGTCTCTTTAATTTTCCTGTAGGCAGTATCTATCTTACCCCTAGTCAGATAAGCCTCTACATCCTTACATTTGTCCTCTAGCCATCCCTGCTTAGCCATTTTGCACTTCCTGTCGATCTCATTTTTGAGACGTTTGTATTCCTTTTTGCCTGCTTCATTAACTGCATTTTTATATTTTTCCTTTCATCAATTAAATTCAATATTTATAGACTAGCAAAATACTGATTGTAAGAATTTGGTTAATTAGATGATCTCTGCTGTCCAGAGTGTGAAAACAGGCATCCAAGAAATGTCTAGACTCTTTAAATTCAAGGCTGTGATCAATTACACCAGTACACATTCGACTTCTAAATGCAGACTCAACAACAACGCTTCAGAAATCTTCTACTTTAGTTAATTTAGCCCGCTTTGCTGTCGGATCGCCCATTACAATTCTACAAAGGCTATCAATAAAGTAAACTCTGTTTATTTTTATAATGTTAACGAAGTTATAGAATTTGTTTTACAATACTGTGAAAGTACACACTGTAATTTATATTTTTACACAGTTCACATCCATGAGACATTTGTCATAGCCGTTGACGAGCTTTGAAATTCCGCAGTCATTGAATTCTGTCACCTACGACTGAAGCCAACCAACGTGGCTGGTTTTGTACAGAAAAACTATAAAGCTAGTAAAATCCGTCACGAACTTCGTGAAGTTTTGGCCCAAACGTAGTGAGTGAATATGGTCTAAGACAGTGGTGTTCAATGTTCAAAAACGGGCGAACCAATGTCCAAGATGAAGAGAAAAGTGGTCAACCGAGAGATCTGACGCTGTAGATCGACGAAAGCGTAAGAGAAAAGCTCATATTCACCATCTCAGGCCTTTGTGTTCATTTCCCACATATTAATCGTACTCTTCTGTACAAAACCAGCGCCATAGGCTGACTTCAGTCACAGCAGCAAAATTCTACTACTGCAGAATTACAAAGCTCTTCAAACGCCTCGGCAAATAGCTGAGCGTGGCTGGAAACTAAAACAAATTCCGTAACTTCATGCACATTTTTGTTTAAAAAATGGACGTTACTTTATGAACTGCTCTCGTACTATTAGGTTAAGATTTATAATTTAACCAGCAACCAGCCACAAGTATGATTTAAAAAGGGTTTATTTGAATCGAACCATGACGGCTTTCGGATCTCTTACAAATCCATCTTTACCTGGCTGTTATACGTTTTCTTGCTGGTGCCTCGTTTTATATTCATTATTGGTTCGCTATTCTAGTTCAGGGGGCAGAGACACGACGTCTGTTTCAAGAGATTCGGCAAGCACCTCAGCGAGACTGAGCTTCCAGGATTTCTCGTACCTTGGAGATCGTGTTCCTTGGAAATGTGATAAACAGTAACAAGATAAGACTTGGTGACAAATGCTTAGTAACCCTATTTTTGTCTGCTGACTCAGCATTTTGGCGTACTGAAAAGCTGGAGGATTAGCTGCAGTAGCTTTGTATCTCTCAGAGACACCACCATCGACGTGGGCAGTCATGCTGTAAACTGTTGCCTCTCAATTGTACGCAGGGTAATAGTGATCACCCTATACACTAATCATCATTGTCCCTGCCAACCATGATTGCCCTGACCCAATACTGTCAGCGCATGTGTGTGTGTGTGTATGTGTGTGTGTGTGTGTGTGTGTGTGTGTGTGCGTGCGTGCATGAGCGCGCTTGTGCATTTGCCGGTGTGCGTAAATATCTTTGACCTTCACGGAAGTTACGTAACTAGACACAAATTTTACATATAATTTTAACATTACACTGAAAAAACGAAAAGGTACCTTTAATATCTTTGAGATTCGAGTAGGTATCTCCAAACTTGGTGCCACTTTTACTCATCATTTTAGTATTACCCAGTGGGATGTACGTGTACACAGACATCCTTGACTTCCATAAAATAGTGCATACCATTGGGTTTTAAGTGAGGAGCGAGAGTGACGAGTAACTTGTTACTCTGTATCTTCGAACCCGTCGCCACTTCTATGCAAGTGAATAATACATATATTTACTTTGACACCATTTTTAAACATTATTTTTATATTAATTTGATTAAATACATGTGTACGCAAATATCTTTTACTTTCAAGTGAATTATAACACTTGGTGTCATTCTTATGCATAATTTTAACATTACATGTATGTATGTTTATTCAATTATCTTTGACTTAAAGGGAAATGATGTAACTTGACAGCATTTCTCGGCATCATTTTGATATTACACCAGAGGTATGGACGTGTAACCTAATATCTTTCATTTTCATCGAAATGGTGTCGATCTTTGACTTTCAACAAAAGGGTACATTGTTTGTTATTGCGTACCTGGCATCATTGTTATGCCTTACATTAAAACTATATTCTTATTGGCTGTTGAGGAAAGTTAGGAGGGAGGAATTTTTTCAGTACTACAATGTAACTCGGTG